>NC_048298.1:80261425-80362379 GCF_013100865.1 Trachemys scripta elegans
TCTCACTGTCGTTTCCCATGCATGAAGCTGCACGTATACAGGATGTATAGAAGATATATGGCAAAGGGGAGGGGGTTGGACGGACCCTGGGAAAGGAATGTGAAGGACGGGAAGCTAAACAGATGTATCCTGATTACTACTAGAATTGAATTTAAACAAAGCATAGGTTAGCAGAATTTAGACACGCTAAGTTGTTTGTCTCTCTGTATAAAAGAAGCCCAGTTGTGCTTGTAAGGTGTGTTCCTCCCTCTGGCATGAGTCGAGGGGGACACCCGCTCAGCTGACTGATCAGTAAAGAACTTGAAGCCGTCTTCTCGACTCCCGTGCCTCCTTGGGGTAATTGGGCAGCTCCAGGGGGAAACGAGCCCATTTGGCTAACAGTTTGGAGGGTGGGAGGGGGATCAGGGCTGGGACCGGGGGTTGGGGCACGAGGGGGTGGCTCAGGGGTGCAGGCTCAGGGTGGTGCTTACCTCAAGCAGCTCCCAGAAGCAGCAGTATGTCCCCCCTGCAGCTCCTACACGAAGGTGCAGCCCAAGTGGCTCTGCTGCGTGCTGCTCCATCCACAGGCACCACCCCTGTAGCTCCCATTGGCTGCAGTTCCTGGCCAATGGGAGCTGCAGGGGCGGCACTTGGGGTGGGGGCAGTGTGTGGAGCGGAGCCTCCTGGGTTAACCCTACGCGTAGGAGCTGGAGGAGGGACATGCTGCTGCTTCCAGGAACCGTGCGGAGCGGCCCCTGACCCTGCTCTCCAGCTGAAGCGCTGGAGCAGGGCAAGCCCCAGACCTTGCTCCCCAGTGGGAGCTCAAGGGCCGGATTAAAACAGCTGGCAAGCTGGATGCGGCCCATAGTTTGCCCACCCCTGTTCTAGCCAATCTAGAATGCTGCTCTTCCTTCCTTCTCCCTCACCTACTCTCACTAATGTACTACTACATTCTCCATGGGCTATAGCATAAACACCTGGACTCCATTATCCTACAGTATATTCACTGAATATACTTAATTTTTCTTGTCTGAGTACAGACAAAAAAAACCCATTCCAACCACCCCACCCCCTGCTTTGTGCAATGCCCCTTCCCCACCCCTAAAGCAGAGATACAGCTCTAACATAGCAGTTAAATGAACACAGAATTTCTCACAGCCCCATGAAATGTTCTCTCTGCATTAATCTCAAAAACCACACTTCGTTTCTCAGTTTGTATATTCACATCAGTGTAAATCTGTGTGTCCATTTTTGTCCTGATATTGGCAACATCACTTAAAGAATATGAAGTTAGATTAAAAGTGGCATATATAGTACTGGTGACTAGTAGATAAATTCTCTTAACTTCCTGTAGTTTTCACCAGCTACTTTATAAAATTCAGTTGTATGGTTAAGTTTATGAGAAAACAATGTGAAATCATCCTAGCCATCCATCATGTCTTTTTTAAAGTTCAAATTTCTCATAAGCATTCACTGACTGACTTACTGTTCTCAAAGATACATTCCAATTCCATCATTTTCCAGTTTCTCCCTTGTCAATACTGTACTGACATTATCCACAATTCATAACTCCCGACACTTCCACTGCTTTTCTCGTCTATTCAAGAAGTGACCTTCTAAAAATAAGTGAATTGGGAATGGGAGTAGGATTTACATATGCCATGCAGGATGTTTGGAGAAACTAAAAGGATATTAAGGCACATAGGTATTTCTACACAGAGAAGGGCAGATTTTCAGCCCTGACTCTGGCTGCTTTGTATTGCCTCTGGAGCACAAAGTAGCTGGAGGGGCAGCAGAAGATTCTCTTTATAGAAATGGGAGGCAGGGTGATCCAGTGGATGGGGATGGACTGGGAATCAGACTGGTTCTGTTCCTACCTCTTCAGCTGTTTGACTTTGGGCAAATCACTTTATCTCTCTGTGTTTTCATTACCCCATCTGTAAAATGGGGACAATGGCACCTACTTTGTGAAGACCTTTAAGATCAATGGATGAAAAGTGCTATTATATGCAGTACTTTATTGTTGGCAGAAGAAATATTACACACAATATCCAGTATCGGCAGAGACAGAATCATTGAAAAGGCAGAGGTCTCCTCTCTTCCCACAATGGGAACTTTTGTTTCCTACACAGAGTACTGACTATTCATATGAGTTTTAACATGCACTCAAAAGCCTTTTCCCAAAAGGTCATCAGCTGAAGCAACCATCTCCAGCAAAAAGTTTATGTGAAGGAGTCTATCAGTGCCACTTCTAGTCAGACAGGTAATGGGACTCAGCATAATGACATAGGACTCATAGAGACAAGGTGGGTGAGGTAATATATTTTATTGGACCAGCTTCTGTTGGTGAGAGAGAAACTTTTGAGCTACACAGAGCTCTTAGGTTTGGAAAAGGTACTCACAGTGTCACAGCTAAATACAAAATAGAACAGATCAGTGGCACCAGAACGGGGGGGCAAAGTGGACGGACCTGGCCTTTTGCCGGGGCGGACCTCACCCTTTCCCCTCCACTTCCCCCCAGGCCAGCATGAAGCCCGGTGGGGGAGCCCGGGCATGGGCTGAAAGCAGCCCCTGGCCTATGTCCCCGCCTCCTGGGCTCCCCACCCGGTGCAGGGCAGGTGGATGTGAAGGGTCCACAACAGCTCCCCACAGCTGCCCGCTTGGCTCTCCCCAACCTGGCTCCAGCCGGAGGGGTGAGGCTCAGAGCCACAGCCCAGCTATGGTAAAAGCTGTGTGGGGAGCTGTGGGACCCTCCACCTACCCTGGGCGGGAGGCCCAGGGGGCAGAGACATGGGCTGAGGGCTGCTCTCCTCAGGCCCCCTGCACCGCAGACAGGTCGAGGGTCTGCCATGGCTCCCTACAGCTGCCCATGCGGCTCTTATCATGGCCAGGCTGTGACTCCAGAGCCAGGTCAGGGTAAGAGCCACATGGGCAGCTATGGGGAAACTGGGTCCCTCCACCTGCCCTGGGTGAGAGACCCCGAGGGCAGACACACGGGCAAGGGGCTGCTTTCAGCCCCCACCCAAGTATGGGGGGGTGGGCTCTCTGGCCCTGCTCCAGCTTGGCCAGGGACCGGGTGGCGGGGGGCCCCCGGCCTCCCAACTTTTGGGAAGGCTCCCACACCCTTGGAACAGATCATTTAGCATAAGTAGTTATCACATAGCCTAAGGGACCATTCAAGTTGAAGTGGCCCATTAACATCCTTGTGTAGTCAAAGGACAGAAAGGGGTGGAGGGGCTATTGGGTTACAGATTGATATAATAAGCCATACATCCAGTTATCCATGAGCATGTTGTCTTAGCAGCATTCCCAGTTTGTATCTGCCAGCGTGTGAGCCTTTTACACCCACTGGAAATGAGATATTCTCATTACCAGTGCACAGTCCAGCTGCCATGAAACCAGGGTGAAGTTTACTAATCACTTTGTTGCTTTGGAATGGTGATGCTGATGAAAATTCAGATATTTCAGACTAAAACCTTACATCTATTTCCTTTCAGGCTGTTTTTGGATTAAGAATCTCTTGCTGTGTTTTCCACTTATCAAAGCTATTTTTGTGTACATGAGTGTTTGAGCTCTTAGTGCCCATTGTCTATCTGACGGAGTAGTAAACTCATACAATTGGACTGTGCCTAACTCCTGTTCAGGTGTGTGGAAGGAGCATGAAGCTACAGAAGACCGTGAAAGAAGCCATCCCCCTTCCTGCCCTCCACCCCTTGTGCCCCAGTGTAGGCTTTGTCACAATTTCAGTTCTTATGCTCCCTGGCCTTGTTTCCTATGGGATATTTTTGCTAAATAACTCCCCACTGTTGCTACCCACAGTGGTAGCAATAGTCAGAGTGGTGCTAGTGCAGACCAGGTGCCAGCACCCACTACCATTATAAACACTGAAATGTAGACTTGTTCTGAACAGGGTTAAATGACACTGTGCTTAACATGCCTGGAATCCTGTCTACACTAGCACTCCCACTGCTGCTACCATTGGCAGAGCTGAACCAGTGGTAGTAGCAATGGGACATTTTAGCCCAAACAAAAAACGACCAACAAACAAAAACCTTAGTGTAGCCCCTGGGCACAAGAACTGCTCCTGGGAAGCAATGATGCTAGGTTCCCCAGTGGGATTCAGACCTTCCTCCCCAATAGGTATCTGAGCTTGCCCAAGGTTTGGAGAAATGCACACGACACCTTTCAAATGATGAAGCTGGGGGAAACTCTTGTCTGAGCTCCCAAAAGCATTACGCCTAAACAACAGCACATCCAACCACTAAAAGACTGTAGCATTAGAGCCACACTAACTTAGAATGCTTGGAATTTAGGCCATGGTCCTGCAAACACTTAGGCCTGGTCTACACTACAGAGTTAGGTCGACGTAAGGCATCTATACCACAATGTTCCTCCTGCCAATTTAACTCACCCACTATGCCGACCTAATAACTCTATCTCCGTGTGAGGCATAGCTCTTTAGTCCATGTAATTAGGTCGACGCAGTGTCCATGTAGACACTGTGTGGCTGACATTGCCTGTTGCTGCCTTTGACAGCCCGAGCCCTGCCGCCCCGTGGGGGGCTGACAGCTGGAGCCCTGCCTCCCCATGAGTCAGTGTAAGTGCTCCAGGTGAGGATGTGCACCACCGACAGATGGTGGGACGCAAAGAGCCAATTTAATTACTGTGGTGGTTCTAGGTTGACCTAACTCAAATCGACCTAATTTTATATTGTAGACTTCCCCTTAGGCACGTTCTTAACTTTACACAAAAATGTTCACAAGATTGGGGCTTAGACTGTAAATTCTTCTAGGCAGGGAATGTCAAATTCATTTGTCTGTAAAGTACCATGGTACTGCATAAATAGTATAGTACTAAATGTCTGACATCAATTATTTCCATAGCAATAGACAATGATGTGAAACACAGGATTAGGACTTCTTTGCAAGTCAGCCAAAAAATGACACTGGATTGTGTGGGGATAGGGAAATTACTGGCAACGTAAGTGAGCCTGAATCTTCTCTCACTAAGTCGTGCACAACGGATGCAACTCCACTGGCTTCAATGGAGTTACTCCTGATTTACACTTGAGTAAGTGACAGGAGAATAAGACCCAAGTTCCTTTAATACTAATAAAGGGAACACTGATGATGTAGGAGCAGGATTTTATAATTGTACTATGAAAATTAATGTATGATTTGATTTTATCCTGTCAGCCACCCTTTTTGAATAGCTGAAAGGAATGACAGACCAGAACAATCCTTATCACTGATTATGGTCGCCCTTTTGTTTTAGGATAAGTTATAATGTCTACTATGGTTTCCTATATGAATTACAAATTAGGCACTCTAATGAAATATACATTTATTTGTTTTAAGGTTTTAGTAAGTAAGAGACAGGATCTTGTATTGTGTCTATGTTAAGGAGATTAGAGGAACGTTGAGGGCCTGAAGCCCCAGTGTGAATTGTTTTAGTTATAAGATTTAGCAAGGCTTGATTTACAATGTATTCTGCTGACAATACAATACTGCTGTCTGTATACCTTTGAAGGTTTCTTTAAGAGATTGTTTGTGTGAATGAGGAATGCATGCATCAGGAAAAGATAAGGTGTGAAAGCCATAACCAATGTCCAGATGGTCAAGAAAAAGTGAGAGACTTGGAAAAACCAGGAGAAAATCAGAAAACATCCATTGTATCCGATGCTAAACATGTTAGCAGCATTGACAACCTCAGAGGTGAGGCAGGCACCCCCGAAGGGGAGACAACAAATAGGAGATAACGATGGGAAGCCCAATAATAACCATCAAATAACCATAACAGCAGAAAACCCCAAGATTAACACCACTTAAGGACTAATGATTACAGGATGACATTGCAAAATGCCTGGACTCAAATGGGAATTTACAACTATAAAGCTGGGGTGTTTTGCCATGGAACTCTGGGTTCAGTCCTGCAAAGCTTCAGAGCATCGGATCACGACCGACAAGAGCCCACCTCCTCACTCGTGCTCAATCTAACTGGCCATTAGATTGCCTCGAGCTACAACAGACTAGTAACTATAAACATCAACTGGCAAGACTCTGTGTGTGTGTGTGTGTGTGTGTGTGACTAAAAAGCATATGCTAACTGTTGAATTTTCAATAAATGCAGTGTTTTTGCCTTCTCTATAAAGATCCCGTGTGCTTTGTATAGCATAACAATGACAAATTGTATAGTTTTCTCTTCCAAGTTTAGTTCACTCTGGTATGAAAGCTCTCCTTTAAAATGACATGAACACAGTGCAATGTTAAGTATGTAAGCTAGCAGGCTAATAAGCTGTTTAATGAGCCATTAAATACATGTGTCTAATAGTCCACTTAAAATCAGCATAATAAAAACAGGACATTTCTATCCACCCGTCATCAGTTGCAGATCTTAACCAGCCACGGCCCAAACATGTGATATGGGGCTCTGAATTGTGTGACTAGGACCTGAAACGATAGCTATTAATAGGGGAGAGGCAACATGCAAATCCATTATGTTTATTCCGCATAAAGTTCCCAATAACCTGATTTTCATGACTTTTTTAAAGCTAGTAAACTACAACAGTAAAAAACAGCAGCAGCAGTCTGTGTGGGGGTAAGTAAATTTGTGTCTCAAATGAAGGAGAGCCATTCTTCTTAATGCAGTATTGCATCGCAGAGATCCAGGATACAGTTTTCTTTACAGCTAATTTAACTAAAAAAAATGTCGATTAAATTCTGCTTTGGTCACACTTGTGTAAATAGGGAGTAGCTGCACTGAAATTAGAAGAGTTACTCCAGATTTGTGTCTCTGCAAATAAGGTGCAAATCTGGTCCTTGGCCCCCAAGGCAATTATTGATTCCCCTTGGGACAACTTGTTCTTGCCTCATTGACAAAATGGAAAACTATACCGAAGCCCAGTCTTGCCTGTTTTCTGTAATACTCTAATAATATCAAATGTGCATTTCAGGTAGAAAGCATAATTAAAAGTCCAATGCAAATATAATGTTAATTTGAAAACACAAGTCATTTCCTCCATCCCGTCTCCAAACAAATGTCTTTTAAAAATACACAATATTATTCTATATTACTCATCCGAACTCTGCAATTTACAATCACCAGGGATCTGATCTATGACTATGTAATCCTATCGTATTTTTTTATTTAATACGATGCTTTGCATTGTTTTCTTTGGGCCTTTACAAGGCTGTTTATTGGAATTAAGTTTATTTTACTTTCATGTAAAAGGAAGTTTCTGTGGGTGAAATCCTGGCCCCACTGATGTCAATGGAAGTTTTGCCAATGACTTTAATAAGGCCAGGGTCTCACTCTATGTTTCTGTATATTTCCACTACAAATTCACTTATTAAGGGTCCAATCCCACAATACCTATAAACATGCATAGCTTAATACACATGAGTACTCTTATGAGATTACTCTGGTGTTTAAAATGAAACGTGTGTGAGTGCTTTGTTGAAGCAGGGCCATATTTCTGATTGACAGAGTCACATAGACTTAGATTTAGAGAGATTTAAAACTGTGTCTGGTTCACCACAAACTAAGTGATAAGATATTGCCTCATTCCACCCTGGCACAGGAACCTATATTTAGATGGCCTAGGAATTCATAAAGGTTTTAGACAGAAACCAAAAGACATCTCAGTTAGAGGAAATGACATTTAAACACAATACTAATAATCATGAGAATATGAATTATTTATTATATTTAAAATTTAATCCAGTGCTGTTTTGGGTGGCTCTTTGCCCCGTTGAAGGTGCATATGAAATTCCAAGAGTTCTTTTTTGATATGCAAGACTTAGGAATCTAACAGTATAAAATTATGTCCTTCTTGATGAAGTGGAGTTAACAGTCTCAATACATTTCACATCCTCAGCTTACTGCAATTTACTAGCTGTTGTTAAGAACATCAACCCAGATTATCCCCTCCAATGAAAAACATTGAGAGAATAGGCTCTGGGGAAGGAAATATCCATGATTCCCTCTCAGACAATCATTCCATGGCGGGTAGGGCATGCCCTTTCACAGAAAAGTCTGCTGGACTAGCCCCCAAACCTTGTAGATCCCAGGGAATCAACAGGAGACCAGGGTCCTGTCCTACCCACTCTTCACATGCAGTCTCCAGCCCTGATCTAGACTGCGTGCAGAGGTATTAGCAGAGTCTTGGCATGGGGGAGGAGGTGGTGAATAATGGCGGCATGCAGGTAGCTATGTTCCTCTTCCTGAGAAGGGGAAGATCTGCTCATGGGAGACACCCTCCATGCGTAGGTCCAGGAGCTGGATCTGTCCTTTTGTTCTGTCTCAAGTATAAAGCATCGTGTTTCCTGAACTTGCTTATAAAAGCTGTATTTCCCAACTAACCTTCTATTTCAGCGCTGCTGGTGAGATCTAAAGCTGCCTTTTGAACTAAATTTAGCAGGAAAAGAAAAACATAGAAGTATGTAAACGAACCTTTGTGCCAAACAGGAGATCTTTAGGAGAGAAATTAATACAAATGTTTCAGCCAGTGCTGGTGGTAGTTCCATCGAGGATAGGGTGACCAGACAGCCAGTGTGAAAAATCAGGACAGGGTGTGGGGGGGTAATAGGCGCCTATAGAAGAAAATGCCCCAAATATTGGGACTGTCCCTATAAAATAGGGACATCTGGTCACCCTAATCGGGGAAAACATGGGAGCTAGGGAAAAAAGTGCCTTTCAGTCCAGTGGTAAGTAGTTAGTTCATCATTTGCACAGCTAACAAAAGTTACTAAGCTGTAAAAACTCAGGGCTGCTTTTCTCTCCCCCCCCCCTTAGTTCTTGCACAACCACTGAATTTTAGGAGATCTAATATAGTAAAGATCTCTTCCTCCTCCCTCTTTTTCCCCCCTCCCCCCTTGTATTTTGTGAGCAACTTGCAGTATCTTCAGCAGCCACTTGCAACAACCTGGGATGAAATACTGGCTCCACTGAAGTCATAATTTCCCCCTGGGGTCAGGATTTCACACCAGGAACCTGAGGCCTTGTCTACATTAGAAAGTGGACTACTGGAGACGCATCTTATACCCGTAAAAGGGTTTTTTTGCCAGTATATTTTATGCCAGTTACCAAAATAATCTATATTGGCACAAGCACTTTTATGCCAGTGTATAGCTATGTCAGCTAGGGGGTATGATTTTTTTCACATTCCTAACCAACAGCACTATGCTAGCAAAACTTTTAAGGGTAGACCAGGCCTACGAGAGACAGAGTAGTGGAGAACCACCCCTTTTTACAGAAGCCTGAAGGCTCCAGGCGAGTGATAGAATAGGAGACATCTAGCAGCAGTCAGGAGGCTCTCGAGTGAGACAAGACAGAAAGCTCCTTCTCCCTTTTGAGGCCAGAATGTGTGGGGCTTCAAATTTATCTAAGGCCAAAGATGGAGCTCTGGAGGACAGATACGCCTCGCTGCCTTCAACAGCTTTGGTTGCTGGATTGGGGCTGGTCTGATCTCCTTTGTAAAGCACTTTTAGAACTGCTGGTGAAAAGCACTATAGAAGAGCTAAGTACTGTATTATATTATTACAAATATCATCGTGGTCACCTGAGCTTCTCACTAGGGCATTGCTGCTGATGTTGCTAGGGCAGCTCCCCATCTCATTTTTTTGTAACCACCTCAGGCATGCAAATGTAATAGGTCTTTGAGAAATTTTTCAAGACCTGTAGACAAGAATGTCATTCTCAACAAGAATCCTGCATGTACATGCCTGTAAATGAATACAAAGTTGGTAAATCTAATTATAGACCTGCCAGTCAAATTATTCCATTTAGATCATATGTTAAGAACTAATATATTACACACACACCCCTCTGGACTTCTTTTTTATTAACACTGTAAGGAGGGAATTGAATGCATCAGCTTTCCTGTTTTGAAGACATAGGCTGATTAGCACCTACAGGCACTGGTATATTTGTCATCGTGAATTTTGTTTAGTAGAAAATCCTACAGCCAGATGTATAACAGCCTATGGACACATCATATTCTGAGGTTTTGGTAATTAGTGGAGTGACTAGAAAAACAGAATTATTAAGTAATCAGGCTTCTTTGTTACAGGGCATTTACAAATTCTGCCAAAATAATACAATATGTCATTCTCAGGTTTTAACTCAGTAGAACTCATAATAAATAGAGAAATACAAACTATTCAAAAGACAAACTATTTTTGGGTGTACATTTAACAGCAGGTTGGATTTGATTTAAATCACTAGTCAGGAAGACTCGATTTAATCATGGTTTTCTACATAAAAGTGCATTCTTGTTGGTTGTTAATACATATTCTTCACAACTCAGAGATAGATGTAGGTTTCATTTTTAGAAGGTACACACTATACATTTTTAAACAGTGATTTATTTTGAAAACTTTTCAGATTAGTTTTATAGCTATATAAAAAAATGAATGATTGTTTGGTTATTTCATTTACCAAAGGTAATTGAAGCAGATATTTATGAAGTCATTGGGAGGTCAACTAGCTCCAATTCAACAATTTGGAAGATTTTCTTGCCATGCTGTATTAGGAGAGAACATCACCAGACAGACATTTAAATTGTTTTATTTAACTAAAACAACAATGTAAAGTATTCTGGATTTTTTTCTTCAACAGCAAACATAATATTTTAACAAAATAAGCATATGTCCCTCACTTCTCACATTTATCTCCAGACGACTTCTCCTTGTCCAGATCTATTCCACCCCCAACAATCTTCTATTCATTGAACTTTTTGAAACTTTGCACTTGTAGAGAGAGGTAAGAGATTGACTTTGTGTACAGAAATTTGCAGAGGGACAGTAGGGTTGAGGTCTGTTATTTCTCACCGCTATATATTATTTATTTATTTAAAAACATTTTTGCTGTTAACAAGCATGTTATCTCTGGAGGCACAAATCCACAGTTTGAGAACTGCAAAACTAAGCATCTCTGATGGTGTCTTCTAGACTGAGCACTGAGTCCCATTGGGTAGATAGAAAGATTAACCTAAATAATCTATACAGAAGCCTGTGGAACCCCATAAAATTAGGTCCCTAATCCATGAACTATTGGAACTCATTTACAAAACTTTTCTTAAACATTACATGAATATATTGTATCATACTACAGAATTAGAATTTATAATCCCTATTCCATGATGAGATATCTTTGAGCTATAATGTATCTTAATTAAAACTATCTTTAGATAGGCTTTTTCCTCAAAAAGCATTTTATCAAACAAATCCAATTTAAATTAAAAAAATCGGATTTTTTGATTTTTTTAAAAAGATCATTGATTTTTATCCACCCTGTTTAACAGAAAATTCTGTAGTGGTGCCAGTTCTGGCTCTCAAGTGGCTCCATTGGTTTCTGTTATCTCAGATACACAAGAACCTGATTTTTCAGAGTTACTGAGCAGCTGCATTTCCCATTGACCTCAACTGCACATTCGTCACTACAATTGAAAGATCAGCCTTTTTTCTAAATGAAAATTTTCATTTCCTTCAACATTTTTGACTAAATACCCAACAGTTTTTGGAGTTTGAAAACTAAAAGTAACCAAAAAATTCTTTTGTCAAAAAAATCAAAACCAAAATTTAATGTCTTGTGCAAATTTTCTCCCACTAGGTCTGTTCAATATTTTTAAATATCAGGCCTCATGGTTTTCAGTTATCATGGCCCTATGTGGGGGATACTTTCCTACCCAAAGGTTCATAATGTCTATGCTTGTAAGGGTTAGTGAGCCGACAAGAAGAAGAAGAATGACAATTCATTCATCATTGAAGCCTTCTTAGTTTTATTTATTAGAAAGTGTACAAGTATGGGCATCGGGAACCACCAACCATAGAACAGAGCCACTCTTCCAAATAGAACTTCAATACAGGTCTGGCATATTCAAATTCTATTTTCTTATTTATATCTGAAGATTTATGAGTCGAGATGGAATTATGTTCAGGAACAGGTATGGAACTTCTGAAGGGAACTCTGATGATGAGTAACTCAATATCAGAGTTCGTGTCTGGGAGAACACTTGTCCTCATGCAGACAGAGTTGACGTTATAGAAGTAGAGAGGAGACAACTAATACGGATTCTTGAGGCATCAAGGACACTGCCAATCTGAGTCTGTAGAAATAAAGCATCTGAGCTAACAGTTGAAACAGCTTTCTAGTTTGGGGACAAAAGCCATGTATAGCCACACAGTAAAAATCTAAAACATGACTGTAAGAATGAATTGGAATAGTTAAGAAAAAAATCTTTATATATAACTCCAGAACAAGTGACCTAGCAGGAGAATCATGTCCTTTTGTTCTCTAAATCTGTGTCATCTTCTGGAGATGTCTCAATAAATCTGTATAAAAATCCCTTCTCTGTTACTGAGCTGGAAAATTCCTCTGATTATGCAGGCATTGTTGGCCCACTACCCAAAATCATAATGAAGGTTTACAAAAAATGGTGATATACAAGTCAAAGACACAACTGTACGCCACTCAGTTTCATTGATGTGGAAAAGAGGCAGATGATTTGAGTCTAACCAGCAGGGAATGCTCACATTACCATGCACTGAACATAGACCAGGCAGCAGAATAAACATTTCAAAATTAAACTTTGTCCCTAAACATTTAAATAGCTTTAAATACATCCTCCTTTAAGATCAGAATAAAAAACAAATCAATTGTGATCATTGCATTGAACAAAATGTTGTTTGGCTCACCAAAAGTTATGCAGTGATTTAAAAATATTCAGTTAGCAGGCCTAAAGTTTGCCCTCTATCCCCCAATAGGGCACATTGTTATTTTACTGACAGACATATTTTTTTTATTTCATACCTAGAGCCCAAATCTTGAAATCCTTACACTCTTTTTTACTTTGACAAGACTCCTATTGAGCCAATGGCTGTCCCCCCCCAAAGACTTCAGTTATAAACAGATACAGTGGACCAAACTCTGTAGTTCTTTGTATGAACATGTTTTTCTCTTAATCTTTCAATATTCCTTAACAAAACAGTGCCAGCAGCCCAGTATTCATTAACAACCAAGCAGTCAGTAAATCAGTGAGAATATGCTGTCTTCAATAGCTTTTTATATCACATCCATCACCATAATATCTGAGTACCTACAATCCCAGGAATTAAAAAGATCCCAGTTAGAAAATTTCAAGATGTTAAAAACAAAACATATATTAAAATATATTGTGGAAGAAGTCTTAGTCTTTGTTCACTATTCACTTTATTTTTATATATTTCATATACATATGTATTATCACTACAGTATGGCATTTTACAAGTAGATAAGAGAGAACCACTTGGAGTATAGATTCGGCATAGTGCGATATGCAGGTGGAGTGCCATACCCAAACCAAGCCTTGGAGACTCCAATCTACCCATGCCCTAAAATCTCTCTCCAGCTAAAGGGAAAGGGAACAAGGGATGTTGTTAAAATGAAAACCTTACTTAATACTTTACATTTCAAATGCTTTAACTGGGGTCCCTTCTTTTCTGTATCTTTAATAAAAGGTTGAAAGGATGTTTAATAGTGGGTTTGCCATAATACTAAGCAGGCTGAGGTCTCTGCATACCAAACCCCAAACCTCCTTTAAAACTGTTTAATGTTGGACAGTGAATGGTTTGTGTTAACACCTTTAGCCCATATATGCCATCTAAATTAAAACAAACAGAGTTTGAATTGGTTCTTAGTAATTATAGTCATTGGATCAGATTCTCTGGTGGTATAAAACTGGCCTTGGCCCATTGACTTCAGTGGAGCTTCACCAACTGACACCAGCTAAAGATCTTCACCAGCATCTTCAATTACTATTGATAAGTTTCTGTTTAGTAAGTCTTGGTAATACATGAAGTTTGAACACCCACTAACTCCTCTAGCATTTTTGCCCTTTTGAGCAAACTAGTAACAATTCAGGCCTCATAGCCAATGACAATTTGCACAATCATTAAACATTGACCATTGACTCTTCTGTATCTATAGTAAAGTTGACTGTGCAAGAAGAGATAAATTTAATATATTTCAAGTGCCAAATTCTGTTCCACTAAACTGATTGAAGGCAATTGATTGTACACACGCAATTAACGGAGAGCAGAGCTGGAACCAATTACTCAACACTGGTTTTAGTCTCTGAAATCAGCAGGGTTTAAATCTGAGGTGGATCTGATATAGTATGCTTCACAACAACATTGAAAGATGCTGTCCAAATCACCATGATTAAACTAACACCATACAGGGAGAATTAAAAGTTTTCGTGAACATATTTATCCCAGTTGCCTTAAAATGATGGCACAAATGGGATCTACCAAACTATAAACAAGAAAATTCCATAAACTTGGCACATAAATTACTGAGTGCCCTAGCTCCCACTGACTGAAGCAAACCAAATAGCCTTCTGGTTCTGATCACAATTAACAGGAACTTAAAGAGACAAACAATTGACTACATAAACTGGGTCATTACAGATCCATAATGTAAGTTCAAGGACTTTTAAAATCAGCACAAGATTTAAGAGGAAGCCAGTGCACAGTTTTTAGAACACAGGCAATGTGCGCAGCCTGCCATGCTCCAATAAATAGGCGAGTTGCTGGTTTTTAAATTAACTGCTAGTTGTAATACCAGTACAGATTTCTAAAAGATAAGGAACGGCAGCAATCTAGCCTTGAAAAAAACAAAGGTGTTTGTCAGTAATTCTTTAAACTTACTTTGCTGAGCAATGGTCTCAACCTGAAGAGGATTTGTAGACCTAATCAAAATTAGGTTCTAGTAGTAGACCAAAGATGCATGTCCATTAATAAAAGTGAAGACATAACAACATCCAGATATTTTATATTTAAGGCTCAAGTCGGTACTACTTTGTCTAACAGAATCATCCAGATGGAAGCATTCGCTCAGCCACGACTTGGAGCTAATAACTAGAGCTCCCATTGTGTTCAGATTCAGTTTAATAGAACGTCCTGATCGTCGGAGCCCTGGGCACCTGGGACTCCTGCAATGAACGTGTGCCGCGGACCTGCGGGATCGGTCGACGCTACGCACGACTCATGCGGCGCCTCATGGTCTCAGACACCATCCAATGGTCCAGGGACATCTACACCGAACACAACACCGGCCACCAACAGAACCAGAAGGCGTGAGCTGGAGGTACATCATGCATCGACTACAAGAAAGGGACCAAGAGACTTTATCCTTTGGACCATATGAACTGGAACCATAAACTCACCGAACGTTAAATCTCACCAAATGAGGGTTAATCCATCCTCATCATCGTATCCACTCATTATACTCCTTACCTGAACATAGCCATTATATGAACAACATACCCTCATATCTTAATGTCTGTACTTTGACCTGTTAACCTTTTACCCCCAATCGGGGATCTGCAGATTATGTATTCTTACGCCATCCGATCTTAAACCAAACTTTGCACCCCTTGATAAGCTTGATAATCCTTGATAACCAGAAACTTCTACGCTTAAACTCTGTACCCTTTTCTTTTTTATTTAAACATCATCTTAATAAAATTTTTAAACCTGTTAGGGCAAACCAGGGCAGACATATGAGAAATCACAACACAATAAGGGATAGGAGGAAGAACAATTGAGTGTCATCTGCATCCAAGTGAAAGGGCAGATTACGTTTCCTTATGACTGATCATTTGGAAGCATATAGATTCTTAAAAGAAGAAGCCTCAAAACAGATCCTCGAGGAACGTGACAGGGAAAGAAAGCAGATGCTGAACATGACTAACTTAATGAGATGATTACTGAGCGGTATGCAGTTGATTTTGGAGGAATTATTAGCTTTCAGAGATGCTCAGGCCTCCTTCTTTTGAGACATAAGAGATTTCTATGTCATACTGCCTAAAAAATCCAAATGCTCTTCATTGTAATTTCACCCTGCATCCCTCTACTGACAATGGTCCCCTGAGCTTTTCCATTTCCGAGGAGAGCACCAAGAATTAATTCAAATGTGGATCCCAAAAGTCAAGGAACACTATTTTATATTTCTGCATCATTTTGTACTAATTAAGGCAAGTCTTCACCCAAACACACACATCACTGTGAATAAACAGCTGAGTCTGTGCATGCTAATGAAGGCAAAGACTGAAAGTTAGTAAACTGTGCAGGTGATCGAACAGGAAGGGTAAATTAAGAAATACGAGAATGAATTCAAAATGAAAAGGCTGCAAAAAAAAAAAATTATTGACAATCCTCAATGAAATCAACAAATTCACCATATATCCCTGGGATTGTATTGATCCCAATACTTATGGAGTCATATAATATTTGGAGAAAAATCAGTGAATGTCAACATTTAAAGTCCAGAAAAAAGAATAAAAGTTAAATTAAAATTAAATTAAAAGCCACTAGGAAAGTTCCCAATGAACTGTCTGGGAGCTTGAGTAGACAATATCTGATTGTTAGAGCAAACAAAGAGGAGGAAAACTAGACTACAGTGAAATGTTCTTTATGGAAAAAACGGGTCCCATCCTACACTACATTCAGTTTTATGCCACCACTGCCTGAGGGATGATAAAGAAGTAGCCACACAATAAATCTTACTAAAGGCCAAATCCTAGCATGGAGCCCAAGTAGCTAGGTTCTTAGTTTGGGGTGACTGTAAAGAGTATACAGTAGCATGAAAACCACTGAGGTGGCTACTACAGACGCAGTGATACAGTAGCTCTTCTGGCCCACAACCCACCATAAGCAGAATATCCAGTGGATCCATGTACTCATGTATCCAATAACCTAACTCCCCACACTGTCCTTTTCCATATATAAGGGAGCCCTCATAATACAGAGCTCTGTGGTATTCGAGGTACACAGACCCCTGTGTGGGGATCACCAAACCTTGCCTCACTGTCTTTCACTGCTAAACCCGTCTGGTTCCTCTGGAATTACCACAGAAAAGGGGGGAGGGTTTAGTCTACTAATTGGAACAGTCAAACTTCTCCTGCTCTGTGATAGATATTTGAACTGTGATGCAATATCAGGGATTACAATCCACAACAGTATTATTGAGGTCATCTGATAATCCACTAATAGCTAAGGGCTAGATCCACAAAGAGACATAGGCACCTAAGTTCAACATTTAGGTGCCACTCAGATCCTCAAAATCCCACTCAGTTACTGCCTAACCCTGTAGGTACCTAAATTTTCATGGTTAAAGTCCCCTGGGCTCCTAAGTTTCTTTCAGTGAGCATGCACACAGCCACCTCTGGGTAGGTGTGATGTTGTGCAGTCTATATGGTTTTATAAAAACATGATAATAAATGAATATAATGTAACTGGGATAGCTTTAGAAAAATATGGTAAAAAGTGAATATAACGTAACTGGGATATGCTTCATGCAAAAGGTCTCTTGTAAGGTATCATTACAAAGCTTATAATCTACTGAATGTGATCATCCGATTTGTATAAATGTACCACTCTTGTATCTAAAACTAGAAATATAAAATATAACTCTGAGGGTCTATTGTAATTATGTAAAGTGTGGGCCATTAATGGTGATTTGGAATCTTGATGACTCCCATTGTCTACAGATGGCTGTCTTTACCTGTGAGTCTTCCTGTATATGTGTGTGCTGGCAAGTGAGTAATGAAGTCTTGCAGTGACATGTGATCATGTCACCTGAACTGGAATCCATCTTTAACCTGGTGCTTTTCCAGTGCGGGGGGTGGAAACCCAGAGGGACAAAGGGTTCCCGCCTTATGCAAAAGATATATAAAGGGGTGGAAGAAAATGAAGGGGAGAGAGGAGCCATCATGAAGAATCCCCTAGCTATCACCTGAGCTGCAACAAGAGCTGTACCAGGGGAAAGAATTGTGCCCAGGCCTGAGAAAAAAACATGTCAGGGCTAGTTAAAATACCAACTACAATGGATTTTAAAATAATCTAGACATTTTATTCAGAACTACCTAGGGTATTTTGAATTTTAGATTATTTTGCAGAGACATTGTGATGTTTCTACAAATATTTTGATAAATACATTAATCTCAGAAAGAAGATGACACCTTGTTAGATTCTGCTGTGCCTAGCAGGGACGGCTCCAGGCACCAGCGGAAGAAACACGTGCCTGGGACGGCACATGCTAAGGGGCGGCATTCCGTCCATTCTTGGGGAAGCACAGTCCGGGCGGCTTTTTTCTTTTCTTTTCTTTTGGCCTCGGCAGTTCGGGCAGCAATCCGAGCGGCTTTTTTTGTTTTGTTTTGTTTTTTTGCTTGGGGTGGCAAAAATGGTAGAGCCAGCCCTGGCGCCTAGAAAGATCACAGTACAAACAGTTCTGACCCTTTTCTATCTTCCAGATTTTAAATCTGTCACAGTCTCTTTTTATAGAGATAACTGCACCTACAAGACATTGACTTAGTCCAGGGCCAATCGGTCCTTCAGGGTGAGGTTCATAAAGAAAACATAAGTCCTTTTATTACGAACACATCTGCTATTTTTCTGAGTTCTCTCTCACTGAAGGCTGTAGTAGTGGCATCAATGGCTATAAAACTTACACTTTTCTCAGCTGATTTCTCTGGTCTTCTTTCTACTCCATTACAAATCCAGGAGAAGAGTGTGGTGGGGTAATACAATTAGGAAAAAATTCAGTCAGGCTCCAGACAAGCCCACAGTGCTAAGATTGCTAAATGAGGGGTTTGCAATGACCTTCTGTTGCAGATGGATTCCAGTATTCCATTAATATTAAATCTTGCTCTTTCTGCAGCCTTTGATTCTGTGGCGCATGGTGTTCTCTTGAAGCACCAGGAGCATACTGTGGGCCTTTCAAACACCATCCGATGTGTCACTTTCATTCCTGTTTCCCTCAGCGGTGTTAGTTTGTCCCTATAAATAAGCACCGATTATATTTCTGTGAATAGAGTCCCCCAAGCCACCACCAGGACTATTGTCATGCACATGTTTATGCAGAAGATACCAGATTAATTTATCTCTTCCTACAGATTTTTCCACACTAATTTCAGTTCTGTCAGCTTGTCTGAAGGAGTGAAGAAACTGGATGGAGGGCTCAGATGGCTGCATTTGAAAGTAATCTCAAGAACGAGATGTTGCTAGTGTGGACTCTTCTTTTGTTGAAGGCTCAATGGTGGAAATTGCTTGTCATCACAAATGGTTTGTCAGGACTCCGCTGTACCATTTAAAAGCTGTAACAGCATCAGGAATTTGGAATATTTTTGAACAGCAAGCAGTTTTCAAGGGAATTTAAAAACATATATGAACAGAGAGAACTAATCCAATTACTAAGTCTTCTACAGTAAATGCCAGTAATTTTTTATATAAAGTACAAGATACATATGTATATTGGCATGTATTGAACAAACTGCCTCTGCTAGCATACTGTAATGCACTGTGGTTGCACATGCTGCTTTAAACTCGTTCTTGGGCAAGAATCCATTGTAAACTAGTTGGTTCATCTTAATGGGGATATCCCATGAGAACATGTTAATAAATAGAGGTGGGGTGGTTTAATAGGGGAGTGTACCATGTCCATGTTCTAGGCTCATTTATCAGCTCTAACAAAAATGAAGTTTGTTGCCCCAGGATAAGGATAAAGATACAAGGTAGTTTCTATAAATTACATTTTACTTTGTTTCTTCCCTCAATATCCCACCTCTGTGGTTCTGTTTACAAAGTACTTTGGAAAGCACCCTAGATTTGAAATTTCTTTAACGGACATAAATTTCACAACCACAGCTGTATGTGTTTTTTAATGGAGTGGGGGAAAATAAAATTAAAATCTACTTGTGAGCTGGGAGAATGTCTGTTAGAAGAAAGTTATTTTCAATATAGGCCTTGTCTATGTGAAAAGAGCAGTGCCAGCTTAACTAAATCAATCTTAAACTGAGCTAGTTAAAATCTGTGCAAACCCCTAGTATGGATGCATTTAAACTGCTTTAGCTTAATTTGGTAATTTACTAATGCAAAATAAACTGGATTAAGTGTATCTAGAGGAGTGTTCGCACTGGTTTAAGTAGAGCTATTTAAAATCAATTTAAATAAACTTGTGCAGCTTCTCATATAGACAAGACCTTATCTGAACTTATCTGAACTGAACTGAAAAAATTATTTTTGGAATTTCATGCTCATAAAATGTTCCAGATTGCCTGCCCGGGAGACTCTCTCTCCATGTCATGTACCCAGCAGAGAGATACAAGGGAACCCTTCCTACAGTTTCCTGCCAGTGTGCCCAGAGAGGATTAAAGATAACTGGAGCCCCGATCCTCAGAAGTGATGCGCCCCACTAGTTCAATATAAACCTCCTGCAACAGACTCTTTCTGCCCTCCACCCCATCTTGCTAACTGCCCCCAGCCTAGCAGATCCCTAACAGTCTCCTTGTAACCCATCCTGGCAGCTCTACCCAGGTCCTTGTTCTAATTTGTTCTAAATTCAGTCCCCAGTGGCTGGCTTCAACTTTCTCCTCTCTGACCAGCCAGCCTCAAACATGCTATTGAACTTTTTTGCTGTGTCCTGTCCCATGTTATGGAGGACTCTTTTCATATGGACACTCATCTTCCCCTTAGGAACTGAGCAGAGACCATTTTACATAAGCCACTGAAGAACCATTCAATAGTCATTTTTTTTCTGGATACTGCTGTCCCAAACTAGGTTTGAACCAGTAACCAAGAGCTTCCCTACCCCATATCAGTCCCTTGAATTGTATCATCTCACATCTTTCATATTCTAGTAGGGGCAAAATTTGTATTCAACCACATGTACCTGTATAAGCATCTACATAGACATGGCTAATACACTGATCACAGTATCTAAGGGCATGACTTCACTAGCAACATTAAAGCGCTGGCCACAGCAGCGGTTTAACATGGCTTGTGTAGTCGCAGCTCTCCCAGCGCTATAAAAAAACCTACCTCCACGAGGGGCATAGCTCCCAGCGCTGGTGCACTGTCTACACTGGCACTTTACAGCGCTGAAACTTGCAGCACTCAGGAGGGTGTTTTTTCACACCCTTGAGTGAGAAAGCTGCAGCAGTGTAAAGTGCCAGTGTACACAAGCCCTAAGTGTTAAGTACCCTAGAACAGGGATCGGCAACCTTTGGCACGTGGCCCGTTAGGGTCAGGGCTGGCTCCAGGCACCAGCGCAGCAAGCAGGTGCTTGGGGCGGCCAACGGAAAGGGGCAGCACGTCCAGCTCTTCGGCGGCAATTCGGCAGCGGGTCCCTCAGTCCCTCTCGGAGGGAAGGATCTGCCGCCGAATTGCCGCCGAGAAAGTGGCGCGGTGGAGCTGTTGCCGATCGCAGCTTTTTTTTTTTTTTCCTTCCTGCCGCTTGGGGTGGCAAAAACCCGGGAGCCGGCCCTGGTTAGGGAAATCCGCTGGCGGGCCGGGCCTGTTTGTTTACCTGCAGCATCTGCAGGTTCGGCCGATTGCAGCTCCCACTGGCTGCGGTTCGCCGTTCCAGGCTGCAGGAAGCGGCAGCCAGCACATCCCTAGGCCCCCGCTGCTTTCCGCAGCCCCCATTGGCCTGGAACGGCAAACCGCGGCCAGTGGGAGCTGCGATTGGCTGAACCTGCGGACACTGCAGGTAAAGAAACCATCCCGGCCCGCCAGCGGATTTCCCTGATGGGCCGCATGCCAAAGGTTGCCGATCCCTGCCCTAGAACAACAGATGTGTTTTAGAGATGTAAACAGGATATTTGGAACTAAATACATATGTTATGGGAGTTACCCAGATACAAAATTACTGGGACATTTATTAGGCAGTAGAACAACCTAGTATTCATGTAACACATTCGAGGTTGTGTGACAAGAAACCACCACTGTGCCTCCTTAATAAGACTCTGCTCTTATATACCAGACGACAGTTCAGAGCTCCTACAGTTCACAAGTAAACAAAACAACTGGATTCACTTAAGACGTGCTGACTAAAAATCAGTCAAAGACACTGACAATGTATAGTGACATTGTAACTACTGCTCTCAATATCTTTTGGTGTAAGTCTCAGAGCTAGGAGGCCAAGATTGCCAAAAGTGGATGTCCAAAATTAGGCTCCTAAATCTATATTTAGATACCGAAATAGGTGGGCCTGATTTCCAACATGCTGAGCACTCAATAGCTCCCATTTACTTCAATGAAATACAGACTTCCCAAGCTGGGGACTATTTTAAAAGAAATCACAGACTATTGCAACCAAATATGTCCCTTGTTTTCCCCTCTCTTACAAAGGAGAGTTAAAAAAAAATTGTCCTATCCCTAAGCTACTGGCCAAAACTCAGGGGTTCCTAGTATCCATGGACTGGTGCCTGAGGTAACGTCTGCAATTTCCAAAAAAGTTTTCCACAGACCCCAGGGAGTTTGCATTGGAAGTGAAAGAAGTAGAGATCCACATCTATAGTGACAGAATAAGTGTAAAGAGAGGAGGCAGGTCAAGATTCTACACAAACCCGATGCAAATGTATAGACATGGTGTTACATTAATACTATGGTGATTAGTACTTTATAAATACAGGTTAGAGAGCAAAGGGAAAAAAGGAAAGGACCCCTTCCTTGCAAGCTTAAATGAAAATAATCCTACTCTCCCTAAACATTTTAGGTGGGCCTCACTCTGTGGCTTGCTCCAAAGTCCTGGTTATGAAATTCCCACCCCACCCATGCTTTGGGAAAGTTTAGACCCTCTCTAGTCTCAGAAGAAGATTGTAGAAGAGTTTGGGAATATCAGGAACACAGCCTGGGTATATCTAGTGGGACTCCCTCCTTTTCAGTGCTATGAAACTTACTATACGTTCATGCTTAAGATTTCCCTTTACTATGTAGCTGCCAATATTGAGATAGGTTGATTATATTTATTAGACAATGTTCCTATCACGTGTTCTACATAAGCAGAACTCAATTTTCAGTGGGATGGCCCTGCTGTTCCATGACAGAGGTTAGCAGAGGATAGTTCTGCCTTTCTGGGAAGCAGTTAACTCTAAAGGATTTCCTCCCTTTGTGTACATGTTCTTGAGTTTTTGGGTGTTTACTTTTGCTTTCCTCTCCCCCCTCCCCTTTTCTCTTTGTGGTACTTTGCGACTTCTAAGTCTTGATGACTCACTGCATTACAGAAACTCAGGGATGTCTTATCATCAGTGATTTGCAGCTACTGAAACCCAGGTTCAGACTTCAGGCACTGAGGACAGAGTATGCTCAGTGCAGGACTCAGCTGTGGAACTTCACATCAAAGGAGATCGGATTCAACCTTGGACAGGCTATATTCAGATCAGGCTCAAGCCCCACTAAAGCCTTCCTCCCAATAATATCTGCATTAACGTCCAAGAGGGATGGCAAGAGTAGGAAGACAAGAGAAAGAATCCTTCCTGCCATCAAGGCAAGCTATAGATGAGATCACAGGAGGATATACTGAATGTGAAATGGATTTATATGTACAGCACTTCGATACACCAGTGATAGGTGGCTTAAACTATTTAGATTTAGGAAGGAGACCTGCAGCAATGATTCAAAGGGTGAGCTTTTCCCCCTCTGCTATGCGGATGTGGGGCTGACGCTCAGAAGAGCACTGATTCTCCCACTATACCTACAGAAGTGATGTTTATAAGAAGGAGTGCAGAGGGCACACACAATGGCTGTGCCATGGTAACAGACCCAGAAGATTACACCATTACTCCTCCCCCACAGTCCTTTAAAGCAGACATGACACACAATGAACCAGACCCTCATCCCCGATACGTCTCTTTTACACCATGGAGCAGTGCAAGGCTCACCCTACATTTGGGGTGAGAGGGGATACCGTGTGGAGTGCCAAAGTGACTTTAAACCCCTCTCAGGCCCAGCACTGAGAACAGCAGCTGGACTGCGGGATGGACTAATATGAACATTTATAGAACAGACTCTGTGTGATAGCTCTCTCTTGTGTATTGATAAAAGGCCTGACAAACACACACAAAATCCTGTTAGATGCCATAAGAAATCTTGCTACCAGGAAGTTAAAAATACGTACTCCCTAACTCCCTCCCTATGCTTGCCCTCGCCCATCTTGTAAAACTCAGATAAACTGAAATGTATTTATAGAACACACATCTATATGGCCTAGGATAATAATTAGCTACAGTTTAAAGTCTCCTGTGAGTTTTTAAAATGTCTCAGAGAGATGTGGTGGGAGGGTGAGGAAGAGAGAGAAAAGCCCAGTCACACAGTATATATTTCAAGAAATTAAAACACACATACACACACACACATATTAACGCTGCTTTCTTGGGTGTGCTGCTAACTTTTATCTCATGGCTTACTCCCCATTATAATCCCTGAACAACAAGGTAATTAACTGGGTTCAGAAGAGCCAAGGTACATTGCCCTCCCATCCCTCTGTGCTTGGGTCTTTCTGCACTGCATTTCTGTTGTTCAGAAAGTCTTTTAGCCCCATACTTTCTAGACACTGTAAAATCCAGACTTCCAATCCTGTGTATTAGGCATTCATTTTACATATTTCTCAAAGTTGTAGGTCTGTAACATTGTTCCTTTACAAGGTTCATTTATCAACGACCGTACAAAAAATGTGCATCTTACATTGTATTTGAAATAGTATGTGATTAAGTAAAGACAATATCATAGCACCTTTGAACAATGGTTGTAATGCAGCCTTCACTGTATTACCGTCCTGACATTTGAATGTTGAATAATGTAACTGTAACATTCTTATAACATAGTTTTTTATGTGTCGTTTCCTAGAATATTTTTTTTAAAAGAAAGAAGATGGAAAATGAAGATACATAAAAGAGGCAACACTTCACATGCCAGGACTTCAGAGCTGTGATGGCTTAAATTTAGGGTGACCATATTTCCCAAAGGGAAAACAGGACACTACGCAAGGCTGGCCTGAGCTCCCTTTGCCCCCCGCTCCCCTCCCCCGGGCCTGAGCCGCTTGCCTGAGCCCCTTTCTCCCAAGGGCTGATGCTGGCATCACTTCTCACTCAAACCCTGCCTGCCTCCAACCTGAGCCCTGCCTCCCTCTCTGTGCAGGGCTGGCATCACCCCACATGTTCCTCTGCACCCCACTTTTTTGACAAAAGTGGACAATTGTCCCGTTTGCTCTTGCCAACTTGATCAGTTGGGAAGAGCAAATGGAACAAATGCCCACTTTTCCCAAAAGTCAGGATGGCCAGGACAGGACTTAAAAAAGGGACTGTCCCAGCCAAAATGAGACATATGGTAACCCTACTTAAATTGGTTAGAGCCTGTATAAATTCTATCATCTGCAACTACTTGGCTGGAAACCACCAAAACATTCTTCCCACAACTGTAGGAGTTTTACAGAAGAGAGTCCCTCTCTAGTACATCTCTGGAGGATGACAGAAGGAAGCCTCTCTCCTGGGAATCTTACCAGCTGCTCAGCTGAACAGAGCATCAGAGCAGAAATCCCTCTCGCGAAATTTACAAATGTTAATCCCTTCTTAATCCCCAAGCCTAAAGTCCAAGTCGTTAGACATGTTATTGTGACACTGCACCCCATATTTGTCATAGTAATATTATTAGAATATGGTTATGGCATAATTATGATGCATTTTGTACAAGATAAGTCATGTGAGGGGTCATTGGAAAAGTTATGATTTGCTAAATATGATTATCCTATTTATATGCATGTATAATTTTTGTATCTGAATTTTTAAATACTATGTATCTGTACTTCAAATGTAGTTACACTGGGTAATGCCAACTAGACAAGATGCTTTCAGTCTAGATAGCTAGTTGGGAAGGGCCTATTCAAGGCAATGAGCCATTAGGGAAAACAATAGGCCTTAGGAGAACAATAGGCCTTCTGGTGAGCCTTCCTGAGAATGCTACAGACAGCCTCCGAGTAATGGCTGCTATGACTCTACAAGGACATGTGACAGGCCACATGATTCCGGACTCCATCTTGGAATGTCAGTATTTTTCCACAAACCGGTCTGGGAACCAAGTTTTGAAATAACGGGTACCCACCATATGCTAAAGCTATATAAGGCAGGAACTGGCATCATCTGTGGTTCTTCACTCCCCACGCAAGAAGACTCCTGGAAACACCTGAGTAACAAAGTCTGAACTGGGGGAAGTGCTGGACCCAGGCTAAAGGGATTTCTAGCCTGTATATGAAACACCTGGGGATTCCAAGCTGCAAAGTGTAGCTTGTGCCTTAAGAATCTACAACTCTGCCTGTACCATCAGTTAGGGTGAGAATCTGCTATTCATATCTAAGGCTGTGATTTAGTCACGGAGATCATGGAAGTCATGGATTCCGTGACTTCCAAAGACCTCTGTGACTTCAGCCAGCGCCGGCGGAGGGGATCTCGGCAGCTCCCTGCCTCCACGGGCAGCACGGGGATACCCACAGCTCTTCACCTCTGTGGGCAGCAGGGGGAACCCCCTGAGCTCCCAGCAGCCGCAGGAGGCAGGGGGACTCCCGCAGCTCGGAGCAGCAAGTAAAAGTCAGGGAGAGGTCACGGGCTTCCATGAATTTTTCATTATTTCCTGTGACCTGTCTGTGACTTTTACTAAAAATATCTGTGACAAAATCTTAGCCTTATTCATATCCAATCTATGTAGTATATTAAGCTTAGATTGCGTTTTTGTTTATTTGCTAGGTAATCTGCTTTGATCTGTTTATCACTTATAATCACTTAAAATCTATTTTGTGTCGTTAATAAACTTATTTTATGTTTTAATCCAAACCAATGAGCTTTGACTGGAGTGCTTGGGGAAAATCTCTGCTTGCTCACCGCAAGTGTGCACTGTTCTCTTCACATTGAGGGAGAGGCAGACCGGGTATTAAACCCATATACTGGCCAGATTTGACTAGGGCAGGATGGTACTGCTCTAGGGTCCCAGGCTGGGAAGCTGGTGGTGAGAGAGTCTGCGTGTAACTGCAGCTGGGTATGTCCCTATCTGTGTGATTGCTGGTGAAAGTGCAGGCTGTAGGGCTTTGCAGCTTGTCACAGCAGCACAGTGTGAGAGGGAGCCCAGGCTGGTGGGTCAGAGGGCTCAGTGGTACCCCAGTTTCAGGTGGGGCTCAAAGTTATAATAAAATGTCCTCATACTTAGAGCCTGCACGGATACAAATTTATATCTGCAGATGAGGATATCTGCAGATATAAATCGGTATCTGCAGAACTGCAGGGCTCTCTCGGGAACCACAGCGGAAAAGGAGCAGAACATGGGGCCGCCACTCCCAGGAGCCAGCGCCCCACACCGGCAGCTCCTTCGGCACAGCTGTACCACCTCCAGCCCCACCCACAGGGGCGGGCACCAGGCTCACTGGCAGCTGTCCCCGGTCGCAATAGCATATACAAGGGGCGCACATGCACCCAGACAGGAGTCGCAGACCGCTATGTGGACCGGATGGGGGCAGCGCTAGAGGAGGTATAGCTGCAACGGAGGAGCTGTTGGCACGGGACGCTGACTCCTGGGAGCGGCAGCGCCACGTTCTGTTCCTTTTGCTGCCGCGGTTCCCGGGAAAGCCCTGCAGTTCCGCGGATACTGATTTTTATCCGTGGATATCTGCATCCACAGGTATAAATTTGTATCCATGCAGGGCTCTACTCATACTATTATTTGTATTACTGCAGTATCTAGGAGCCCCAGCCTGGGCCTGGGGCCTCAGTGCGCTAGGTGCTGTACAAACACAGAACAAAGAGACTGTCCCTGCTCTGAAGAACTTATAATACAAGTCTGAAGTGAGAGACAATAGGTGGCTGCAACGAATAGAAGAGGGGAACGCAAGGAAACATTTACCTCAAATCATTTCCAGGGACAAAATTGAAAGTGGAGTTCAGGTCCTTTTAAAAATGAGGATCAATATCCTCTTTGCTTAAATAGGAGAAGCTGGAGGCATTTTGAATTTCACAAAAATTCTAGCAATTTTTTTCCAAATTAGAGGTTTGTTAAAACCTGTGAATTTCATTAATATTGTTACATACGAACATAAGAACGGCCATACTGGATAAGACCAAAGGTCCATCTAGCCCAGTATCCTCTCTTCTGACAGTGGCCAATGCCAGGTGCTTCAGAGGGAATGAACAGAACAGGTAATCATCAATGAGCCATCCCCTGTTGCCCATTCCCAGCTTCTGGCAAACAGAAGCTAAGGACACCATCCCTGCCTATCCTGGCTAATAGTCATTGATGGACCTATCCTCTATGAATTTATCTAGTTCTTTTTTGAACCCTCTTACACAGTCTTGGCCTTCACAACATCCTCTGGCAAAGAGTTCCACAGGTTGTGCGTTGTATGAAGAAATACTTTCTATTGTTTGTTTTAAACCTGCTTCCTCTTAATTTCATTTGGTGACCCCTAGTTCTTGGGTTATGAGAAGGAGTAAATTACACTTATTTACTTTCTCCATGCCAGTCATGATTTTATAGACCTCTATCATATCCCCCCTCAGCTGTCTCTTTTCCAAGCTGAGAAGTTCCAGTCTTATTAATCTCTCCTCATGTGGAAGCTGTTCCATACCCAAAATAATTTTTGTTGCCCTTTTCTGAACCTTTTCCAATTCCAATATATCTTTTTTGAGATGGCGCGACCACATCTGCACTCAATATTCAAGATGTGGGCATACCATGGATTTATATAGAGGCTATATGATATTTTCTGTCTTATTATCTATCTCTTTCCTAATGATTCCCAACAGTCTGTTAGCTTTTTTGAATGCCACTCCACACTGAGTGGATATTTCAGAGAACTATACACAATGACTCCAAGATATTTTTCTTGACTGGTAACAGCTAATTTAGACCCCATCATTTTATATGTATAGTTGAGATTATGTTTTCCAATGTGCATTACTTTGCATTTATCAACATTGAATTTCATCTTGTTTGATGAATTTCATCAAAAATTCATTTTGTTGCCCAGTCACCCAGTTTTGTGAGGTCCCTTTGTAACTCTTCTGCTTTGAACTTAACTATCTTAAGTCATTACAGGAGGTGGTCAGCACCTTGAAGACCTGGGTCCTTCACAGAGCAGGAAGTATTCGGAGAAGAAAGGGGAAATAACACCAAGGTTCCTCATATGGAAAACATGTTCACCTGCTTGCTAATCACACAAGTCTAGTCATGTACAAGTGAATCACACAAAAATAAACACCAGTCTGTGCCATGCTGAATTTGTCATCATGGGCTCATGATCACTCTGTCAAGTCAGGCAGATGATGATATTTCCTTTAAAAGCATTTCAGGAACAATATCAGAAAGTTAGGAATTTTGGGTTTCGGCTGTCAGGATGACTAATGCAAATAACCAAAATGGCAAGGCAGGTCACAGAATCCTCAGAGCTGCTATTCTCCGCTTACAATTGGATTTCACACAAGTATTTAGCTTCTGCAGTTACTTGGTTATTTCAAATGGCACTCTGTACATTTAACACAGAGTTTGTTTCTTCCTTGACCAATTCAATTTAGTCAGTGAATTCATGTGTCATATGGATGGTCTCAGTTATTAGGCTGATGGGGGACAGAAGAGAGTCAAATAAATTGCCAATTAAAGTGGGAGGACAATTACAGGAAACTTGAATCAACAATTTCCTCTCAGTTATCGGGATTTGTAACTTTAGGACAGTGACTAAGTTACTGCAAAAGCTCTTTATTGCAAACTACCATCAGCCAGCAGGGCACTTGGAATACATAAATTGGACACGCCCAGGAAATAATATTCTGGACAGACGGCTACATTGGGGGCAACTGGAGATATCACTGGATAAATTATTCCCTGTTCTTGTGGAATTAATACTAATGTCATTGTAAATAAAACACAGTAAATAGAACTCTGTATGATTAGTCTACTCAACCTGCATTGCCCCATTAAGCAGCTACTGTTATTTATATTCAGTAATGCCTTGAGATCGCACTTGAGATCCGGATGCCATTGTGCTAGGTATGGTACACGTAACATAAAAGACAGTCTGCGTCTCAAAAAGGTTACAATCTAAACACAAGATAGACACAGGATGGGAGGGAAGGGATATAATGTACAAGCAGAATGAACAATGAGATGATGTGCAAGTACTGTTACTGCCTAACTTTAAGTATGTAATTAAGTCCATCCCTATTCTGCAATAGCACTTACTATTTGTTTAAGCACATGCTTAAAGTTAAGCATATATATTCCGATGAGGCAGCATAAAATCATGGATGATCAGATATTTGGTGAACCACTGCTATGAAGTGACTGATTTTGCACCTCTTTTCAAAGATGAAACATTCAATATAATAGGAAAAGCATCAATGTAATTTGTACTTAGAAAGGATAAGTAACAGATGCTTCAAATAAAGATAAAAGATTTTTGCTTTAAATGTTAAAATATCAAATGATCTGATTAAATATTGTTGACATTATAAAATCCTTCAGCAACAATCACTTGCTAAGAGAATATCTATCACTTTCTGTAGAGTTGACTCTTGTTCTACCCAAAGATGGAAGTTAGTGGCTGATTAACTCAAACTGTTCATTATGTACTGTCTTAAAATTAAGGCTACGATTATGTCATGGAGGTCGTGGAATCTGTGACCTCCACTGACCTCCATGACATTTTTGCCCCACAGCTCTCAGCCCCCGCCCTGGTCAGGGGACCCTGCGGCACACAGCGGGCACTCCCCTCAGCTGTCAAGCTGGAGCGGGCCGTAGGGGGCCTCCGCAGTTGTCCAGCCCCCACCAGCGGCTGGGAGACCCTCAGCTATCAGCTTCCTGGGGGTGAAGGGATGCACTGCAGTGGTGGGGGACCCAGGAACTCCAACAGCAGTGGGTGCTGAAGTCACAGACCCCTTTTGTCAGGGATATTGTTAGTGAAAGTCAGGGACAGGTCACGGGCTTCTGTGAATTTCTGTTTATTGCCCGTGACCTGTCCCTGACTTTTACTAACAATATTCCTGACAAAAACTTAGCCTTACTTATAATTCATGGAGAAAATTGTGACAAAAATCAAAGGAACCATTAGGGCTGGAGTAGTAACTATAGAACCAAAGAGATAAATAGAATATATGGCTGAGTGTACAGAAACCTATTTCCTTTACCTTAAATGAAGTATCACAAGGTAGGAGGAAAATTTATAGCATTATGCTTTTCAGACAGTGAGTACCACTCCCCCTCTTACCTCTGACATGCCCCTGGCTCTATTACTCCTAACTGTGTTCCTGGCTCCTGCATCGTAGGGCCTGCCGCATAGACCCTACACTGCAGAAATTTCACAGGATGCCATTCTACACAGGAGCAGTGTGAAAGGGCAGAAGCAAAGGCTGGGGTCTGGCCCTTTGTTTTTGGTATTAATAAGAGTTATTTTTACTTAATGTACATAACGTTCTTTATCCTTCCAGTATGTTGAGTGAATCTTTGTTTGCAACAAACTATTGTTACTACACCTGCACTTATTATTTTATTTTAAGAAATTAAAACTAATTAAAAAACAAATTTCCTTGATACCAGCATTAGAAAGCTTGTGTCGACGTGAAGGAGAAAACCCTATAGCTCCATATGCTAAAGTGATAGATGCTCCTGCATATAATTTCCAAAAGTTTCTAATAGTCTCTCACCATAGATAACACTAGAGCCATGGAGAGCTTGGCACTTGGATTTCTGAATCAGAAAAGCATCAGGGACCACATGCCCTGGTCTTCAAAAACAAATAAACCAAGTAATTAAGTTAAAATGGTAAAGAAAGATTAACTTGAAGGTTTACTCAAACCTAAATGCCTAACCTACACAAGAGACGAATACCATATATATACACAAGCGTTGCTTCTGTACTACTGCCACCTATGGGTATTTTCCTCCTTCCATGCAAATGAGAATTCAGGAAAACATTTTGCCTTGTAGACAGTCTACTCTGGTAAATTCAATTGTCATCCCATAACTAATTGAAAGCATAATGCCACTGATCCTATTTCTCCTGACTGCAAACATTAAGTGAAGGATAACAAATTTGAGCATCTTAGATTCCTATTATTGCAACGGCTCATTTCAAAAGAAATCAGATCAAAGACTCACTGATGGGAAGGGAGAAAAGAGGAAATTCTACTTAGCCGAAGGAAAAATAAGTTAGATTTACCTTACTTTAAGTATCACGTAGGTAGATGTGGTTGTCTAGGGCAGCAAAATAATTAGTGGCCATTTAATATTCAAGGGATAGTAGTCAGTGAGCATCCATTTTCAGGTGTGCCTGGGCAGCAAAAATCCTAGAAGTGGTGATAGCTGACCTCTGCTAAAATTCATGCTCTTCTGGTTTGGGTACTTTCAAACTACAGTAGATAATAGGATGTGCCCTCTGAGATGTGGCTGCTGTTTTCTTGGCATACTAAAGCACGTTTCCCTATGTAGAAGGGAAGCCAGTATGTCAAACCCTTTTAAAGTTATGCACGTTTGTACAGTGCAGACAAACTTCTAAGCAACATTAACAAACTTGCCACTCTCCCACCTTGTCCCAAGTTGGAAGTCTTGGGGGAAAAGTGTGCAGTTTGACTGAATCATGGTATGGAGCTGTTACAACAACACAGCACGTTGCTTGTATTGATAACACCCAGAAATAAGTCAATGGCCAAAATACTCAATATAAAGTGCCTAAAGTTAGGCATTAGGTCCATATTCTCAAAGGTATTGAGGTGTTTATAAACTTCCATTGATTTCAACTCAAGTTAGACACCTAAATACCTTTGAGGATCCAAGCCTTAGATTGTAAATTTCTTGGGGCAGGGACTGTCAGTTTGTTCAGCGGTTGCCCAGAGCCTACACAATGCACTCCTGCTCCATGGTTGGGGCTCCTAGATACCACAGTATTATAAATAAATAATAATAATAATTTGAATTCCCATTTAAATGCTTAAGTAAAAGCACCATGATTTTCAGAGGTGCCGATCCTCATTACATTCTAGAAGCCAATGGGAGCTATGGGTGGTCAGCACCTCTTAAAATCACATTATTTTTTACTTAGGTTCCTAAATATGGATTTAGGTGCCCAACTTTAGATAACCCTGTTTGAAAATGTTGGCCTGTGTTGAAAGTAGAGATCTGATTCAGCTCTAACTTATCCTGGTTTTACAATAGTTAGGGTCAGGGCTGACTCAAGGCACCAGTTTGCCAAGCAGGTGCTTGGGGCGGCCACTCTGGAGAGGGGCAGCAAGTGCGGCAATTTGGCTGACACTCCCTCACTCCCGCTTGGAGTGAAGGACCTCCCGCCGAATTGCCGCCGCAGATCGCGATCGCGGCTTTCTTTTTTTTTTTTTTTTTTTTGGCTGCTTGGGGCGGCAAAAACCCTGGAGCCGGCCCTGGTTAGGGTTACCATTCGTCCGGATTCTCCCGGACATGTCCGGCTTTTTGAGTTAAAAGTAGCATCAGGGGGGAATTTGTAAATGTCTAAAAATGTCCGGGATTTCCCCCCCGTGCAGAGCGGGGCACGGCTGCCAGGGCAGCCGGCCGGATCCTGCCACTCGCATGGGGCTCCAGCAGCCAAAGCCCCTCCTCCACTTCCCCCTCCGGCTGGGCTCTAGAGCTCCTCCCCTCCCCTCTTCTCTCTCCCTCCCCCCCTTCTCAGATCGCCGCCTGCCGGGCCGTTCACATTGGCCTCCGGCAGCTCTCGAGCTCCTCCCTCCTCCTCCTTCTCCTCCCCTGCTGCCCAGCTCGCCGCACGGTGGTATGGTAGGGGGCCAGGGGGTGGAGAAGGGGGAGGGGGATTCTGGAGGGGGCAGTCAGGGAGTAAGGGGGGGTTGGATGGGTCGGGAGTTCTGGGGGTCCTGTCAGGGGGCGGGAAGCGGTTGGATAGGGCGTGGGAGTCCCCAGGGTCTGTCTGGGGGAGAGGGTGTGGATATGGGGTGGGGGTGTGGAGAGGGGTCGAGGCAGGCAGGGAGCAGAGGGGTTTGGATGGGTCGGGAGTTCTGGGGGCCCCGTTAGGGGGCGGGGACCAGTTGGATAGGGCATGGGAGTCCCGGGGGTCTGTCTGGGGGTGGGGGTGTGAATATGGGGTGAGGGTGTGGATAAGGGTTGGGGCAGTCAGGGGACAGGTAGGATCCTAGGGGGCAGTTAGTGGCAGGGGTCCCAGGAGGGGGCAGTCAGGGGACAAGGAGCAGGGGGGTTGGGGGTTCTGGGGGGGGCAGTCAGGGGGTGGGAAGAGGGAGGGAGTGGATGGGGCGGGGGTAGAGCGGGGCTTCCCCCCCCCCCGTCCCCCCGTGTCCTCTTTTTTGATTGTGGAAATATGGTAACCCTACAATTGTGGAACATCATTTCCTTTGATGGATGGCTAGGTACAACCACAGAGGTAGGGGGGAGAGGAGGAGGATATGTCCTCTCTAACTTTTTGCTGTTCTGAAGTTTGCCCACTTAATTCAGCTGCAGGACTCATTCATTCTCCCACCTCTAACCAATTTTTAAAAACCAGTTTGCCTCACTCGTCCTTGTACCATTTTAAGTAAGATCAAAATCAGCCCCTATTTACAGAATTACTGACAAGACTAAATCTCTGTGACTAATGCTTAAGCTGCAGTTGATGCTATTAATTATTCCATAGACAAAAACTGTGATATCTTTGTTTTGAAAACAAACCAGTGTGGCATATGTATCTATACAAAATGTATTCAGCCCAATCAAAAAACATTTCTTTGACAGGCCCTTTATCATGCATTAATGTTATACGAGTAAACATTACACATTGACAAAGAAATGTATGGCTTCATCATATGCAAGTGGTCTAATTTTAAAGTAAGTGACCATTCTACATCCCTGCAAATCCAGAACTTCAAGGAGAGCATATTTTTAAAGTAAAATGTGATCATAAGTGACAAAAAAGACTTTATATTAAAAATATATTCTCAATTCTGAGAAACAAAGTGCTTCCATTTTATTAACTGTTAACACCGTTTTCTATCAAGAGTAACAGTAATATGAAGACATACAGATCCACCACAGTTTAGCTTTTCTTACATGATCAAAAAGGATGACCAGGGACATTAAGAAATCAATCCACTATTGTCAGAGTTTAAAGTTAGGAGCTTTTAGATCTTTTAATGATCTTTTATTTTACAATAATTGAGACGTTTGTGGTGGTTTATTGTGAATAAACTCTGTCTCCACACACACCCTTCCTGATTTTACCTTTTTTTATTGCCCACAAGTTTCAGAGAGCTGGGGAAACATATCAAATATTTAGCTCCAAATATTTAATAATTGGTATTCTATTGTTTAAGAGTGTGAGTAAAATGGTGATTAATCGCAATTAACTTTTTTGAGTTAATCGCATGTGTTAAATGCGATTAATCAATAGCCCTACTCTAAAGACAACTCATTTCCATTCTGGTCCTTCCAAACAAAAGCTTACACCGCACAGACTACCCTGATCCCAGCAGACTTTACTGGAGCCATCAATCATTTATTACTATAAGTTGCACCATATTTGTAGAAAACAAAATTGAAAAGTAAATGCATTAGATCTCTAGTTTCCAAAGCTTTGTGTCTATTGACTATTCAGCTATGGTATATCAAACTTTTACATATTCGGATTGCAAAGGGTTTTGCGGTAACACTGCACATTAGAAGATGGTGTCAGGGTATGTTAGAAAGTAACAGCGGATTAAATTGCCCCATGACAGAAATAATTTTTGTGAACCACAATAGTAATTGTCACAGGAACTCTGAAACCTATCACAGGAGAGTCATGGATAATTATTACTAGCTTATCCATTCTGAGTAACTACCACTTTTAAACAAAGCACTAGTTTTGTATCCTAGCGAACAGCCATCATGCAAATTGTGTAATGTCTATGGTATAGGCAGTGAGCAAGCACATGCCATTCTTGGTTATGGTTATACAGAGGCAGCAGACATCCTGATAGGGAGAGGATCTCAGTATAACCAATGTTTCATGACACTGTGCCTATGTTACCCAAGCTACTGACTGACCAGCCAACCCAACAAGGAGTCTGCCTACAGGTCTAATAAAGTACCAGACACTGCAGGAAGCAATGTTCTTCTGGTCTGTATCCCTACAATCCCAGCTGAAGTCCAGATCCTGCAAACTCTTACATGCGTGCTTAATTTTAAGCATGTGAGTAGTCCCATTAAACTCAATAGGAACTTAAAACACATGCATAAGTGTTTTCAGGATCAGACCTTCTTACAGTCGGTAAGGTTTGTGGAACTCTTTCAGTCCATGTAGGCGAGAGGGCATTGATTCTTTGTCTAGTGCTAGGGAGTGGGTCAGACAAGAACAAGCAACACGCAGCATAATCACACTATGAAAAAACTGTTTTCTTTGTATGCATTAGTGTAGAAGATTCTCTCTCACTTTGGCCAGTGGAGTTTTTGTGACAGGAAAGGCAGTTGGATAATGATGCTTAGCTCTTTAAACCGTACTCAGCATCTGCAAAGGGCTCTACAATACGAAGTTACAACTATTCCACATAAAATCCCTGTGAGGTAGGTAAGTGTTAACAGCCTTATTCTAAACATGTGAATACTGAGGCCCATATTTTCAGAAGCAGCCTCTAATGTTGGGTGTCCCACATCATTCATCTAGAGGTGCTTTCCCACGGCAATACAATGAATTGATGACATTTAGGGTGAGGACTCAGGAGCCTGTGATTCCCAGGCTCATTCCTCACAGCCATACCACTCCTCACAGAAGGGGCAAGGCAAAAGGAGAGAAGCAGATCTGCTTTTTTAATAGGTGCAGAGACCAAGAAATAGAGGGAATGCTTTTGTCAAACATATGGCTGTGCTGGCCATCGGCCTTTTCATTTCTCACAAGGTAGGAGGAAAATTTATAGCCTTATGCTTTTCAGACAGTGAGACACAGCGAGGAGTTTGTGTAAATTTCACAGTGATGCCTCCTGCATTGCTGATCTAGACTGAATTTTACCAAATTTAAGTTCATTCCACACTTTATCAAAAACCTGTGTGTAGTAACTCCGCTACCTTGTTATGTATCTTAGCTCCTAATAAATCCTGCACAAGGCCTCTAAGGGAAAAAATTCTTTTGAAGTCAGTGGTTCCATACAGTCATTGATCCACTAGCCATTCCCCCGTCTGTTTCCTGCCCTGTTCCGAAAGCCATCCTCTACACTGTCCTGGAAAAAAGAGCCCAGGGTCTGCTCAAGGCATCCTTGTTGCCCTCCTCCTCATCCAACCACAGAGGAACTACATCAGCTCCATGGTGCTTGGGCCTCGGAAATGTACTGGGGCAGAACTTCATCCATTTACATTACTGGGAATTGGGTACATCCTAAAGAGATTGTCGCTCTTTAATGTGCAGATCCTAAAGAGGGACTGACCGTGTAACAATGTGACACTTCCACTTTTAGATATAGCTAACTCTGTTGCCAACTCATGATTTTATTGCAAATCTCATGATATTTGGTATCTACTTAAAGCCTCGGTTTTGGGGTGATGTTATTAGGTGAAAATTGCAGCTTTCATTTAACATAAATAAATACATTTATAGCCTTCGTGCTTGCAGAGAAAACCTTGGAAACATGACTTGAGGGTAACCTAATGTCTCACAAAGTAGATAGTGAAGAAAAAGAATCCATTTTTCAAAATCTCATTACTTGTATGTCAATTTCATGACTTTTTGTGGCCTGACTCATCATTTTGGGGAACTTGGGTTGGAAGTACTGGCTGAGGGGTTTTGACACCTCTGAAAATCAGGCCCAAGGTATATCACACACTGCACCCAAAATTTGACAAACCTAAAATTAGTAGATGCTTTTAAAATATTGGCCATAGTCACTTGCTCAAGGTCATAAAGTTCCAGCAATTCCAGGAATAGAACCCAGAGTCTTGACTGCCAGTTGTCTGCTCTAACCAACAGACTGCACTGCCTAAGTGCTCACTGACAATGAACAATGTTTGATATTTTTAGAAAGCTGAAATACTTGATTGTTCATTGTAGTCCTGACCCTGTCTAGTTCTTAGGGTCCCCAGCTCTCATTAACTTCAGTGATTTGACCTTACTTAGATAATGGAAAAACAATAAGGCACAATTATCAGTGCAACTGTGTATGTTCCTTCTAGCTCTCCTGCTCATTCTGTGCCTGCAGCAATTGGATAGTAACATCTTATATAAAAAAAAGCACTTACCTCAATTAACTTGGACTGACACTAATGAATTTGCTATCAGCACAGTGCAATGTTAGGCCTTAATTAAGAATATGCCAAATGAATCTAGGACCTTGAAATATCATAACGTAATATGCATGCATTTTGGGTACAGATTAGTTGTATATTGTTTTCTTTTTCTTGCTCTTCAGTCATTAAACATGATAATTGCTCATTTCAATAACACCAAGTAGATACTTGAAAACATCTTAATCAAAAAGAATGGAGATTACTCCTTGTGCATTCAGGAGAGGAATATGCTTTAGGACATAGTAAGTCAGGGCTCATAACACAATCATGGCGCAATGGATGCTGTAATGATCTTTTAGGGACTTTAGGGACTTCTTTAACTTGGATTCAAGACTCACATTTGGTGCTCAGTATCAGACTATTCCAGCATAGTTCTTTCTCTGAGAAAAACAGAAATTCCTGTCTTATTCTTTCTGTGGGAAATCGTGGGACTACAGTTCCTAGTGAACAATGTCCACATCACAAAAAACAACCACCGTTAAGTGCCATTAATTTTTAACCTTGTTAGTGAGGCCAAGACTGGACACACACAGATATTTGTCTTCTCTATGTCAAGGTTGAGATCCTGGCGAAGCAACATGCACTGCGGCTACACACAGTGTATCCATTCGAGCGGATCAATCTCTCTAGCCTCCCCACAGCATATGGGTGTTATATAACAAACAGTAGGAAACATCATTTCTATCACTAAAGGATCAGAACTCCACTCCTTCACACTTCAGTTTAGGCCACATCCTGAGGTGAATGCTCTATCTAGACACTTAAATGGCCCCACCACTGTACTATCTGAACAGCTGCCAAGTGCTAATGAATGCATCCTCATGATACCCTGTGCAGAAAGGAGGTGGTATTATTCCCATTCTATACATGAGGAACTGAGGCAGAGAGAGATGAAATTACTTTCCCAGTCTCCCACAGAGAGTCTGTGGCAGAGCTAGTTAATGAGCCAACATATCCTTAATCCCCATCCAATGCCTTAACCACCAGAGCAGCCTTTCTCCCTCTCCTATTCCCCACACATCCAAGCTTTTGTTTGCACTATTACTGCAATCCCTCCTTCCAGCCTTTCCACCAAATCTCAGTGTACAATTTGGCCATCTCTTGCCTTAACTCTAATGCCACTGTGTGCATAGACACTATAGTGATGAGCACCTGATAAGAACCTAACTAGCTTCTAAATAGCTAAATATTGGACCCTGCTCTTCTAGGGCCTCCTTGACTCTGACCTCAAACCCACCTTCCATGGCTGCTGCTTTCACCAGGTCACTCCCCTTCTTTAAGTATTTCACTAACACTTGTCTTCTGCTTCCAACTCATTGCATTGCCTTCTAGACTCTTCACCACCCAGTTCAAGACTGCACTGATCCAATTACTTCCCAGCTCCCACTTGCTCTCTTCCCTCTGACAACCCCTCATGTCCATCTACTCCCACTGTATCCTTTTCCCACTCTTGTTTCTCTTGTGTTCTCATTCCTGGTACATGCGCTCTAAAGAGGTGCAACGAGCATCCAGCCCCTCCTCTATCAAATCTCTCCCCAAAGTCCACTTCTTCCATAAATAGTTCCGCTAATGGTTACCCTCCTGATCTCCATGTCTGAGTTCTCCCTCTCCTTGGTGCTCATCCCAATTCCTTGATAATCTACTTCCACAAGAGTTGGTGTGTGTCAGCAACAGGGGATGAATTAAATAACTTGGTTCCTGCTGTTAACTGAATCAGTATCTCAGCAAATTAACTAGCAATGGCACAGTCCATTCATAGTAGACAAGCAATTCAAGGACAGGACAGGACTAGTTTGGGGCTTGGGATCCCTGGTCTCTCCAAACATAATCTTAGGGCTCGTCTACACTAGAAGCGCTACATTAGCACAGATGGACTGATGCAACTGCACTGCTGTAGCACATCTGGTGAAGACACTCTATGATGATGAGAGAGTTGTTCTCCCATCAGCATAAAGTTACTCCACCTCCGCAAGAGGCGATACCTTTGTCAGCAGGAGAGTGTCTCCCATAGGGGTAGGTCTATACTTACCTCCGGGTCCGGCGGTAAGCAATTGATCTTCTGGGATCGATTTATTGCGTCTTGTCTAGACGCGATAAATCGATCCCGCATCGATCCCGGAAGTGCTCGCCGTCGACGCAGGTACTCCTGCTCTGCGAGAGGAGTACACGGAGTTGACGGGGGAGCCTGCCTGCTGCATCTGGACCCGCGGTAAGTTCGAACTAAGGTACTTTGACTTCAGTTATGTTATTCACGTAGCTGAAGTTGCGTATCTTAGTTCGAAGTGGGGGGTTAGTGTGGACCAGGCCTAGGTCAGTGTAACTTGCGTTGCTGAGGGGTGGGGGCTTTTTCACACCCTGAGCGATGTAAATTATATCGATATGAGCGGTAGTGTAGATCTGCCCTTAATCTCACAGACTAGGTTGACTGTTTCTTGGATACCTACACCTATGCCTGTGTTGTTTGACTGCTCAGAGCTTAACCAATTTATTCATTGTCCATACCTAGTTTGCTCACTGAACTCGATATTAAATGCTATATTATCTTTACTATGGATGGACAGACAGTACATTGCTGCACATGCCATGTCTTGTACAAGTAGTACCTCCTCTGTCACAGTACATCTCAATACAGCAAGTAATACCTGTTGATAAACAAAAAGTCTGATTAACAGAGAAAACAAAGAAAGTTCACGTCCTTTGTGGTTGGCAGTCAAATAGGCTGGGTTACGCTAAGTACCTGGGACACCCATTATATTCACTTGGACTGTTTAAAATGTTTTTAATCTGCTCCCTTACTGTGAAGGGTGTAGCAGGTTGAACAGCTGACTCAGAGTCAGCATGTTACAAAGCAAGGTGTGGCAGATGCTTACTCGCCCTCTGAATCTGTTTGCTAACAGAGCCCAGGTATGATTAACTGATGCCTTTAAAAGCAACAGGCTCCAAAGGTGTTGTCACTCAACCTTAGACAACTTCCTCGGTACACTGGTATCACTGTGCTCTGAGAGCCTGTTCAGTTCAGTAACTCACAGGGATATGTCACTGGAAGTGGAATAAGTTAAGTACTGTTAACATAAATAACAAGAAAACAAATCTCAGAGTAAGCTTTCTCCTGAGTTTGTCTGTTCTTAGGGTTTTCCTAGAAGGACCCCCCCCCCCAATCTATAGTTCTCTGTACTTCAAAAAGATGCTCCACCCATCTTCTACCTGAGACAGAGCTAACAGGACCCACTTTCCAGCATGAGTCTGCACAAATAACTGCAGCTTCATGCTGGATTCTAGCACCTGCCAACCTGTCACATTCACCAGGGAAGCCAACAGCATTTCTGGAGCTAAAGTATTAGGCTGGTATATGGATAACAGAACATCCAGTTATAAAAGCATAAATTAAAAATAATATTTAAGAACATTTAAAGAGGTTTGTCAGTGGTACAAGCCCTCAAGCTTCAGGAGGGCTAGGAAGAAACTTTCTCTGTGGGTACATTAATAAATACTAACTGCAGGGTTTCTTACACCTTCCTGAAGAAGACAGGAGACTGGACTAGATGGACCACTGGTCTGATCCAACGGGGCAATTCCTACGTGCCTTTATTTAAACTGCTGCATCCATTCATGCCTCATGTACTCTCAGAATATAATTCAATATTAGTTAAATAATATGCCATCAAAGGGAACACTTACCGTATTATCTCTAAAAAGCCTGTTGACTTGGCTGAATGGGAAGTTATTCATGTGGAGCACAAAGATCTAACCACGGGACAGAACAGCCATGCTGTCAGCAAATTAATCATTTAACACCTTTTCTTGCTAGAGTGCAGAGTTGACCATTGCTACACAGCACACACAGTCACATAGGTTAAAGTATAACAGCAACAAGCTTGACCCCTTGTATTGTCTCAGTGATTAGCAGACCATCTCAATACACCCACAGCCTTGGCTTAACTAAGAAATGACTCATAGTTGTTTGGTGTGTCTACTTTCTCAGCTGTCAATATGGCATGGGAAGACAAGTGGTCTCTCTCAAGTAGATGGATACCAGACCATTTAGGGTTGAAACCAATACCTTAAGCTCCACCTAGAAAGCCAGGAGCAGCCAGTACAGATAACAAAACGCCAAGGCAATATGCTTGCAGCAATACTGCACTTAATGGTGGACTGCCACAATCTGGGCTAGCGTCAGTTTCTGAATGGATTTAAGATGCGGCCCCAAATATATTGCATCACAATAATCTAGTCTCAAGATGACAAAGGCATGAATCATGCTAACAAGGTCTACTTTGGAAAGGAAAGGTCACCGCCTCCTGGCAGATGCAAACAGGTCTCAAACATTAAAGCTGATTATCCACAATAACTGGGAGTCTAATCAAAGTCTCAAGCTATGACCACGAGTAACAAACGGTGGGCAAACACCCACCCTCAGTCAGAGGGGCCAAGATATGTTCATATCTTCTGGTTGCTTTTCCTAACTCTGTATTATCTAGACAGAGATGCAGCCAGCTTGCTGTCATCCATGCTCCAATCTCAGACACTGAAAGAGGTGCTCAACTGCACCATCTGAGCTGTAGGAGACAGAAACATAGAACTGTGTGCCATGCATTTTGAATACATTGAAACCCACTGACAAGCATTCCTTGCTTATCAAACAGCCTCATATACACTTTGTACTAGAAGACAGAACCCTGCTGAACTCCCCATTACAGTCCCATTGGTGAAGAGGAGCAATTGCTCAACACTACCTTCTGGGATCTCCCATGAGCTAGGAAGGAAGCCACTTGCAAGCAAACTCATCCATTCCTCAAGGTGCATAGGTATGTCACTAGCACTCCATGGTCATCAGTACTGAAGGCAGCTGACAGCTTTGCTAAAATCAGCATGAGTGCTTGATCTTTGTCCATCATTAGGAGGAAACCATCAATCAGTGCAACTAGCACAGTCTCTGCACCATACCCAGGCTGGTACACAGATTAGCACGAGTCAAGGAAACTGGAGGCGTTTGGATATTGTGAGAGTTATCTGATCACAGCCATTTCAATAATCTTAACCCCAAGCTATATTTAACACAGAATGATAGTAGGCCAGATTGTCAATGTCAAGTGATAGCTTCTGGAGCCTAGGCCATGCCAAGTGAAGCCTTTCTTCAGGAAGACGCAGAGACTCTCCATTAGCACTGGGCCCAGCATTTCTACATTAGTGTCCCCCAATCAGGAAAGCATGAGCCCAGGTTCTGGCAAAAAATTCCTCCAACACCTCCACAGCCTAGCTAGCTAAAATTCAAATAGAGAATTTGTAGCATCTGTTCCTTGCATGAGACACTCTGCTTCCATGGACGCAGACTGTTCAATCAAATCCAAGCTATTTTCTCCTCAAAATGACTAGCAAGGCCCTCACAATGGGAGGAACTCTCATTGGCCACCAAGTATACAGCCAGTATGAAACAGGCTGTCAGACACTCAGAAGAAATCAGCTGGATATTGAGATTATGTGGCTGCTATGGTGAAAGCAAAGAATCACTTTGTCACAGCTGAGGCTGGTGCAGTCATGCTTAGTGAATGAACCCGGAATTGGGCCTAATGAAGGGGCGGGCAAACTTTTTGGCCTGAGGGCTGCGTTGGGTTTCGTAAATTGTATGGAGGGCCGGTTAGGGGAGGGGGTCATGGCCTGGCCCCTACCTCTTATCTACCCCCCCCCCCGGGACTCCTGCCCCATCAAACCCCCCCACTGTTCCCTGACGGCCCCTCTGGGACCCCTGTCCCATCCACACACACCCACTCTCTGTCCCCTGACTGCCCCCGGATCCCCATTGCCCCATCCAACCCCTCCTCTCATACCTGATGGCCCCCCTGGGACCCCTGCCCCATCCAACCACACCTTCTCCCTGTCCCCTGACTACCCTCTGCCGCCCGATCCAATCCCCCCTCCTTCCTGACTGCCCCCCAGAACCCCTGCCCCCATTTAGCCCCATTTCCCCCTCGACCACCATCCACACCCCCGCACCCTGACCACCTCCCCAAACTCCCCTGTCCTCTATCTAACCCCCCCTGCTCCCTGACTCCTTACTGCGCTACCTGGAGCACCGGTGGCTGGCGGCTCTACAGCTGTGCTGCCCAGCTGGAGCCAGGCCACACTGCCACCACCGCCACCACGCAGCACAGAGACCGGGTCAGGCCGGGCTCTGTAGCTGCGCTGCCCCAGGAACACCCAGCCCCACCGCCCAGAGTATTGCGCCGGCGATGGAGCGAGCGAGCTGAGGCTGCGGGGGAGGGGGAACAGCAGGGGAGGGGCCAGGAGCGAGCCTCCCAGGCCAGGAGCTCGGGGGCCGGGCAAGACAGTCCTGCGGTCTGGATGTGGCTCGTGGGCCGTAGTTTGCCCACCCCTGGCCTAATGGGTAGGGCCAGAGAGCCAAGGGTCAGAGCCAGAATCAGGAACCATACCAACAGTCAGCGCCAGAGTCGGAAGCCAGGAACCAAAGCAAGATGAAGGAGCAGGGTGTGTCATAGCAGACTGCTGAGGATCAACCTAGTCAGGAGCGCCACCAGCTTTTCCACCGCCCTAGGAAGGTCCCGCCCCGAAATGCTGCCCCCCCCAAAGAGGAGGCGGAAGGTCCCGCCGCGGAAATACTGCCGCGGTCACCACTCCCCAAATCGCAGTGCCGTAGGCGACCGCCTAGGTCACCTAATGGGTTGCGCCAACCCTGCACCTAGTTACACAGACAACTTCCTGGTATTCTTACCAGGCTTAGGTAGTGAACCTGGGCCACTCAGGCACCTTGGGAGCACGGCCAATCAGGCCCTCTGTATGGGGCACATCCTGTGGTGCTTGGGTCCACAAGGCTCACAGCCAATTGCTGCTCTGCCAGAGCGATCAGGCGGTGGCGTAGATGTAATAGTTGCTCAGAGACCAGCAGGCCCAGGTTCTAGTGCTGTGGATCCTCACACTCTCCTTTGCCACAGCCACGGCGTAAGAGTTTAAACATCCTCATGGTGCAATCAGCCAGCACCACACAAAGTTCTACCACCAGCACCCTACTCATCTGACTGAAGGTTGAAAGATAAATCAGCATAATGCATAGTAATCCCCTAACCCAGGACAGTGGTATACAATTTAGAGAAGTTTAGCAACAGACAGACAAACTCAGCCCAGGTGGAAGCAGGAAAGGGATGCAAGTGGAGCAAGACAGTGAAGCCAAATGGATTGCAAGAAGGCTGATTTTGCCCCAGAAAACTGAAAGGCATGTTGTGACGGGTTGGATCACAGAAACCCCCCTGGAAACTGCCAACTGATGTGCCAAGACTACCTCTGCTCCTGTTTTCCCTGCCAGCTCAGGACTCTAGCACCCTGTCTTGCTGAGCCAGACACGCCCGTCTGCTCCAACAAAGACCCAGGGTCTGAGTTACTTGCCCCAAAGCTGCAGGTTTACCTGAAAACAGCCCACAGTAGTGTGCTTGTCGTTAGCACTCAGATGCCCAACTCCCATTGGGGTCTAAACCCAAATAAATCCGTTTTACCTTGTATAAAGCTTATACAGGGTAAACTCATAAATTGTTCACCCTCTATAACACTGATAGAGAGATACGCACAGTTGTTTGCTCCCCCAGGTATTAATACATACTCTGAGTTAATGAATAAGTAAAAAGTGATTTTATTAAATACAGAAAGTAGGATTTAAGTGGCTCCAAGCAGTAACAGACAGAACAAAGTAAGTCACCAAGCAAAATAAAATAAAATGTGCAAATCTATGTCTAATCAAACTGAATACAGATAATCTCACCCTCAGAGATGCTTCAGTAAGTTTTTTTTCTCAGACTGAACACCTTCCAGGCCTGGGCACAATTCTTTCCCCTGGTACAGCTCTTGTTCCAGCTCAGGCGGTAGCTAGGGGATTCTTCATGATGGCTCCTCTCTTTCCCTTTGTTCTGTTCCACCCCTTTATAGATCTTTTGCATAAGGCAGGAATCCTTTGTCCCTCTGGGTTTCCACCCCCCCCCTCACTGGAAAAGCACCAGGTTAAAGATGGATTTCAGTTCAGGTGACATGATCACATGTCACTGCAAGACTTATTACCCACTTGCCAGCACACACATATACAGGAAGACTTACAGGTAAAACAGAGCCATCTGCAGTCAATTGTCCTGGTTAATGGGAGTCATCAAGATTCCAAACCACCATTAATGGCCCACAATTTGCATAATTACAATAGGCCCTCAGAGTTATATTTCATATTTCTAGTTTTAGATACAAGAGTGGTACATTTATACAAATAGGATGATCACACTCAGTAGATTATAAGATTTGTAATGATACCTTACAAGAGACCTTTTGCATGAAGCATATTTCAGTTACATTATATTCACTTATCATCATATTTTTATAAAACCATATGGACTGCACAACATCACACATGTGTTTAAACACACACCACTGAAAACTATGATGGGGAGATGCTCAGTAGTATTTCCTGGAAAAAGACTAATTGTGGTTTCCCAAAGATCAGAGAAGCTAAATACTATTTTAAGAAAAATTAGTCTATATTTATATTTAGTGAGTAAACAAGTTTCTGCGGCTGGTTTTTCTTCTCCTTTATTGTAAAGGGGCAGCTGTACAAGTAACTAGAGATAGGAAAGCTGGCTTGATAAACATTCCTGTTCCATCCTTTTGGCAGTCTCTGTTTTTTTTTAAGTCATGCAGGTTTTCATTCTAGCAAGCAACTGCATTAGCATTTCATGGCCCTACTCAAGTGTGTAAAAGACAGTAGCTTTCTTAATGCTATTAATTCCACATATTTGCTGCTGTAAGAGATTCACTCTTGGGTAAGGTAGGCAGCGATTGCTGCAGCTAGAGGCTTAAGAGTTTTCTGACCCCATTTTTTTCTCATTTCTTCTTACCTCCAGCTGCTGCTATCATAGAAGGCATTTCCCCTTCTGATAGGGGGATATAGAATGTCAGTGCCAGTCTACAAACAGGCTGGTGTCCCGTCTTCCCTAGCAGAGTGAACTCATGCCTCGAACAATGGATGTTGCTGGCAATGCAACTTGATAAATGCCACTAAAGTTCCTTCTGAAAAGTAGTTACTGGGCATGAACACTTAACATATGTACTGCCACCTGGGAAAAGAGAGAGAGCGAGCGTGTGTCTGTGTGTTTGGGAGGTCAACTGACTTATGGCACCCAAAAAAGATTATCAAAACTAATTGCCAAATAATTATAATGAAATTATAATTTCACTTCTATAGCATCTCTGAGCAGAGGATACCATAGCTATTTGCAAACATCAATTCATTAAGGCTCATACTCCTGAGAGTTAGGCAAAAATTAGCTGACTAATTTGTTTAGATAATACAGTGATGCATGCTATAGAAAAATCTAAGTACTGATGTATTATTATTGAAGTCTCTAGGTGCTAATGTTAAAGAATAATTAATATTAATTGCAGACTTGTCCACTATCATTCCTATATTTGTTTCAGCATTCTTCTTCCCTAGTTTCGGTCTCCTATCAAAACTGTTCCAGATTATTTTGCCCTACACCTGGCATTTTTCCAGGATGTATATGATTTTATTACTTTCTGATGATGTTCCTAATCCCTCTGTAAATTAAGTGACATGCCTCAAGGTGATATAGGAAGTCAGTTTTAAAAATTGGAGCTGGAACCCAGAATTTGTGTTTTCTAGTTCTGTGCTCCATCCACTACACTATTTCTTAACTCAACTCTAAAAACCATCAGTGTCTAAATCTTCATATGTCTGGACTGCTTCTTTTCCAATTGTGCTGGGTTTTTTACATGTTTAGTAACAGATATTAGTCTTGTTTTTTGTTTTCTGTTTTAGAAATGTGAGCAGAATTAATTACTCTATAATGACACAACTGGGGGAAAGATTAATAGGAATTTTAAATACAATTCAAACCTTCATGGGATTTGAAGAATCCCTTTGAAATGTGAAGAAGCCACTTATCTACTAAACTATAGTCTTTAGCTTAATACTCACTGGAATTCTGAGATATTACCGCCACTAGAGGGCTACCATATTTTGCTATTAATACAGAAGTATACTGAGAATGATGCAAAACATGAGCTGTCGAGTTCAAACACAGTGCATGTCCTAGTTCAGACTCAGCTCCTTAGTCAGGAAATTAGTCTGATTGCTATTTCACTGCACTTGCATAAAGGCTGAGTATCTGGCTTCTATGCAGTGGAGAGCAGAGTAGCTGGGAAAATGTCATTCAACCATCTGCCTGCCACAGGGCCCACAAGCAAGACAGTGGTTTAGTACTACTGTACTTCCACATCTCCCAGCCTATGGAGTGGAATAATGACCACAGTCCCTCGGAGCTAGGGATTGTACCACTGGATCCACATAAATGTGGATTTTCAGGCTTTCTACACCAGGCTATGCAGGACCAGCACGGAGATCCTTTCCATGGCATGTAGGTAGAGTGTAGGCAAGGCTCAGACAGCAGACCTCAGGAACAGCCTGTCTGAGGGGCTCCAATGGACTCGTGTGGGAGGATATTGTGAACAATAATTTCCCAACAATTTAGCTGTAAGATGCTCAACAAATGGAGCACCTATTAAAACACTGCCCCACTTTGTATGCAATAGGGGATAACATTTTCAAAAGCACCTAAGCGATTTAGGAGGCTATGTCCTATTTTCAAAAGTGATTTATGCACTTAGGAGTCTAACTCCCATTGACTTTCAATGAAACTTAGGCTCCTAAGTCTCTTTGGACAATGGGACTTAGGAGCTGTTAAATATTTTACCTGGGTCTAAATAGAAACACAGAAATTACCAGAAAGAACACATTACCTGACCCCACTACAGGATCCGCAAGTCCGCAACTGTCTCCAACTCCACTAAACTAGCTCTGAAATGTCTGCCTTCATCAGAAATGCTCTGGGCACTGAGGTGCCCATGCCATGGTTGCCCCAGGCCCTCCCATCCTGTGCCTGCGACATGCCCAAACTGAGCAGGAAAGGGAGGGTCCTACTCTCTCTGTTTCAGGTATTTCTACTTAAATATCTTTTAACCAGCATCTATGTGGTTCTACGATAGTCTTAAACGCAGTTATTTTACACCCAAAGTTCTGCCTGTTAATGAAATCAGAAACAAGTTATGCAATGTAAAATTGAGCAACGTCATACCCAGAAATAGACAACCAATAAGCCTAACACAATGACGACAGTGTAACATTGGTACTAATTACAGACAGACAGTAGCAGAGCTGAAGGGCTAGAATGTGCAGCAAAGAGCAGATTTCTGGAATGAGCCAGGAACAAGATGTACTTGTAAAGCTAATACATTGTGGGATGCCATTGTGAAGATGGTTTCACCATCTCCATCTCATACTCAGAGACCAGGAGAGAGTCTCTTTAAATCATTAGTGAAACTGCAGCATATCATTATTTGAAAAGCTCTTCACAGCAGTATTCGTGCTAAAGTACCTAGTACGGAAGCTGTATTTATAGCTTCCATAGCTCATCAAGCCCTAGGAGATTCTACCACAGTGTTAGACCCCCACTTACACAAGTGTTGGATGTGCTGCACTGGAGCCACGGTCAAAAAGCTCTCAGCAAACCCTCTTCTCCTGCCCACATTTGGGGTCATGTTTCCACTGCTGCTGGGAGCCTCTAGCTGACTCCTTATTTGTACTCGGTCTCTCAGCCGCCCCACACCCATGCCCTGTTTGTCTCCTACTGGAACAGAGCTTCAGCTCGTACAAGTCATCATAGCTCCACTGGCTTTACCACTGGTGCAGAGTATGGGCCAGCAAGCACAGAGCAAAAGCCAGCAGGTGCCCTCCTCCCCAATAAATCCCCTCAGAAGGGGGGAGCACAAGAGATACAGGAGAGTCCAGGGGTGGAAGGAGGACTGTGAGGAGGGCATGAGAATAGAAACAGGAGACACAGCGATAGGAGGAAGCAGAGAAAAATGTGGAGTGGGGACAGGAAAAGGGAGAGCACAAGGCAAGGGACTAAACACACAAACAAAAGCAGAAGGGCAGTAAGTGTTGCCACCTGCCCAGGTTTTCCCAGGATTGTCCGTTTTTTGAGGGAGCTGTCCTGGTAAACCTGTAAGGGTGCTCAGTACATACTGCCAAATGTCCAGTGTTCTGGGCTCAGCATCTTCCTGGATAGCCTGGGGTTTTGTACCTCAGAGGTGGCAACCCTAAAGGACAGATACGGAACCACTGGGGCTTTGACAGCAGAGCATGTGGACCTAGAAGTGATGGAAAGGAGAGCAATGGGGTGGGTTTGAGGGAAAGCCAAGAGATGAAAGATCAGCTTCACCGATCGCTTGAAAGTAACCATTTATGCCTAGACTGTACTTGCTACTCCCTTGCCTTGCATGGGGGAGGGCACAAGGAGCTGCCCAGCAGATGGTCACATTTCTGCCCACCCTGGTGCACATATTCTGCTCCCCTTCTCTGCCCCCAGCTGGTGGGGAAGCAACAGGGTAGTGCCCCACCCCCCCCCCTACACATACAGGTTGCCCATGCAGAGGGGTGTACCCAGTACCTCTTCAGGTTCCAGAGCAGACACCCTCCAGAGCAGACACCCTCCACCAGGCACACGCTATTTACTTGCTTGTCATCTGGCTAGCTGCAGCCCTCCCCCGCCTCCCATGCCAATTGCTTGTCATGAGCAGGAGTAATCTGTCTGCCTGATATGGGGTGTGCATGCATAAGTATGTGGGTTACGCCTCCTATGCCCTAACCCTGCTCTGGAATGCCCCTTTGTGGGTTCGGAAAGGAGCCACAATCAGCACAAAACAACACCTTACATTCCCGCATCCCCATCCAGTGGCTGTGGCTTCACAGCGTGGGTCTAATGTGCAGCTCAGAAACTGACCCCTGGGTTTTATCTCCTACGCACACACACACAGAGTTAATATTTCCTGGGAAAGCAGGTTTTCGCTAGACACAGTGGGGTATGGCAAAATGGGCTGCATTAGTCAAAATGATTGAACCACTCATCTGAATAAAGGAAATAGCATTGCTGTGTGTTATTTACCCAACAACATTTTAGCAATGCTCAAGTAGTCATTTCCTAATGTCTCTATTGACCAAAACCCAGCACTTCCTAAAGATCTAATCCTGTTGTTATCATATGCCAGTTTTTCTAACCAGAGAAAGTGATTGATTACAATTAGAACTACTCATTAATATTAAAAAATAGATAAATAATGAATAAATGCCAGTCTCCCCCTTCTCCCATTAAAGCTTGAACAATGCCTGCTGGTTCTCTCTGCATCCTGCCCAATATGCCCTTTCCCCCAGCATATGAAAGAACTATACTGTGTCTAAAATAACATGTTTGAATTCTGCCTGCAGTGGAATATTGCTGCTCTGAGAGCTCAGACAGACAGCAGTGAATGACACCTTTTTATTAAGAACATTTTTCTTACAGAAAGTCTTATTTTTGGACTTTAAATGGCCAGGCACAATCTCCATTTTGGACTCAGTCCTGCAAATCCTGCATCTTGGCAGGGGGTTAGACTAGATGAACCTTGTGGTACCTTCTAGCCCTATGTTCTATGATTCCAAATGCTTGTCAACCTGTGTTACTGTACTCACATGATTAGTCCCCCTGTGTTCCATAAGATTATCCATGCAAGCAAAATTACGCACATGTTTATAAAATATGCCTACTCACTATGTCACTTTTCCCCCCTCTGGTGTTGGAGATTTATGAGCCTGCTACAGCCATCAGTAAGAAAGCTGCATCCTGTAACTGAGGCAGTTGCGGCTCGTGTATTAAGATCCAGAAGTCCCAGGACCAAGTTGGTTGGTGTCACCTTAAGTATTTTCAGAATTTGTCTCTTGAACACACTATCAGTAATTAATACATAAAATATATTTAAAGATGAAAAATCAGCCAAACCAAATTTCATCTGGTCATTGAAAGTTTTGAGGAAATGTTAGATTGAGCATGTTTGTTTTGTGACCAGGAAGAACATAAGAATGGCCACACTGGGTCAGACCAATGGTCCATGTAGCCCAGTAACCTGTCTTCCAACTGTGGCCAACGCCAAGTGCTTCAGAAGGAATGAACCGAACAGGTAATCATCAAATGATACATCCCCCGTTGTCCAGTCCCAGCACCTGGCAGTCAGAGGCTTAGGGACACCCAGAGCATGGGATTGCATCTCTGACCATTTTGGCTAATAGCCATTGATGGACCTATCTAATTCTTTTTTGAACCCACTTATATTTTTGGCCTTCACAACATCCCCTGGCAATAAGTTCCACAGGTTGACTACATTGTGTGAGGAAGTACTTCCTTTTGTTTATTTTAAACATGATGCCTATTAATTTAATTAGGTGACCCCTGGTTCTTGTGTTATGTGAAGGGGTAAATAACACTTCCTTATTCATTTTTCTCCACACCATTTATGATTTTATAGACCTCTAATATATCCCCCCCCTTAATCATCTCTTTTCCAAGCTGAACATTCCCAGTATTTTTCATCTCTCCTTGTATGAAAGCTGTTCCAGTCCTTTAATCATTTTTGTTTCCCTTCTCTGTATCTTTTCCATTTTTAATATATCTTTTTTGAGATGCGGCAATCAGAACTGCATTCAGTAATCAAGGTGTGGGCATACTAGGGATTTATATTGTGGCATTATGATATTTTCTGTTTTATTATCTATCCCTTTCCTAGTGGTTCCTAACATTCTGTTCGCTTTTTTGACTGTCGCTGCTCATTGAGTGGATGTTTTCAGAGAATTATCCACAATGACTCCACAATCTCTTTCACGAGTGGTAACAGCTTATTTAGATCCCATCATTTTGTCTGTGTAGTTGGGATTAAGTTTTCCAATATGCATAACTTTCTATTTATCAACACTGAATACCTGCCATTTTATTGTCCAGTCTTCCAGTTTTATGAGATTCTTTTGTAACTCTTTGCAGTATATTTTGGATTTAACTATCTTGAGTAATTTTGTACCATCTGCAAACTTTTCCACCTCACAGTTTACCCATTTTTCCAGATCATTTATGAATATGTTGAGCAGCACTGGTCCCAGTACAGATCTTTGGCGAATCCCACTATTTGCTTCTTTCTACTGTGAAAATTGACTGTTAATTCTACCCTTTATTTCCTATATATTTAACCAGTTTATTGATCCGTCAGAGGACTTTTTCTCTTATCCCCTTACTGCCTACTTTGCCTAAGAGCCTTTGGTGAGAGACCCTGTCAAACACTTTCTGAAAATCCAAGAACAGTAAATCCATTTTGTGATGCTACATACTGTGGAAGGTGGCCATCTACACTAATATGGTTGCCACTTTTACAAAAGTGTGATAAATATTGCACAAAGTATGCCTTGTAAAGTATCATTGGAAAAGCTATAATCTGCTGTGTATTATTATCTAGTTATAAGGTGTGTTTCAACGTTGTGTATGGAGTTATGAAATTTTGCTATGTGGTTATAACTCAAACCAATTGTGAGTCTGGGAAATGCCCACAGGTTAGCTCTTCCAGAGTAACAAAAGATCTATAAACAAACACTCCTGCTTGTCAGTCCCAGAGACACCTCCTACATCACTTCCACACAGAAGAGGCAGGCAAAGATTTGCAATTCAAATGAAGGGCTGGTGGAAGAGCAGGTAGACTTTGAAGCTGTGTAACCCACCATGTAGCCAACTCCATGGCACAACCAGGATTTTTCCAGAAAAGGGGTAAAGATATAAAAGGAAGGAACAAAGGCCTCTGATTACCTCTTTCCTACCTCATCTCTGGAATAATGACCTTTGACAAGGAAAATTCTGAACAAAGGTCTGAGGTCCCCAATACTATTTGGGCAAATCCAGAGAGCCTGATAAAAAACTAGCAGATATAACATCCCTGCTAGCATTTTGGATTTACAAGATTTAATTAATGTATTTACCTGCTTTAAACCTCTGAATAACTCTCATTTCTTTCTTAGCTAATAAACGTTAGTTAGTTACTGAAGTAACTGGCTGGCAGCCTTATCTTTGGTGAGATTATAAACATCTGGTGACCTGGGGTAAGTGACTGATCCTTTGGGATTGGGAGTAACCTAATCATAGGTGCTATAACTAGAGGTGTTGGGGGTGCTGCCACACCTCCTGTCTTAAAGTGGTTTCCATTATATACAGGGTTTACAGTTTGGTTCAATGGCTCTCAGCACCTCCACTATGAAAATTGTTCCAGCACCCTTGAATCTAATGTGTAGTGATTTCTGGTTTTAATAACCTTTCATCAAAGTAGTCCAGTTGGGCAGGGTGGTAAATGAGACTGGAGCGCTAAGGGGACTGTCAGTGGCTTTATGGTGAGCTAGTAAAGTGACCCAGGAGCACACAAATATTGTTAGTTTGGTTAAATCTAACTATAGAATATACCAATAGTTTGGGAGTGTTTGTCCAGTTTGGACAGTCTGACCTAATACTGGCACTCACAGTTGTGACCTCCATTAGACCCCTGTGACACACTTCATCACCCTTGTCCACATGCTCGTTGACACTCTCAAAGAAGTCTAGTAGATTGGTGAAGCATGATTTCCCTTTACAAAAGCCAGGTTGACTCTTCCCCAACAAACTGTGTTCATCTTTGTGTCTGATAATTCTGTTCTTTATTATAGTTTCAATCAATTTGCCTGGTATTAAAGTTAGGCTCATCAGCCTGAAATTGACAGAATCGCCTCTGGAGCCTTTTTAAAAAAATCAGCGTCACATTAGCTATCCTCCAGTCATCCGGTACAGAAACTGATTTAAGTGTTACATACTCTAGTTAGTAGTTCTGCAATTTCATATTTGAGTTCCTTCAGAACTCCTGGGTGAATCCCATCTGGTCCTGGGGTCTTATTACTGTTTAATCAATTTGTTTCAAAACTTCCTCTAATGATGTCTCAATCTTGGACAGTTCCTCAGATCTATCACCTAAAGAGAATGGCTCAGGTGTGGGAATTTCCCTCACATCCTCTGCAGTAAAGAGGATGCAAAGAATTAATTTAGTTTCTCCTCAGTGGCCTTGTCTTCCTTGAAAGATGGCCTTATAATTAAGGCACTGGACTGGAAGGCAGGAGAACTGAGTTCTATTCCTGGATTTGATGAAGACTTCCTGTGTGGCCTTGGGCTAGTCCCCTGCCATACTTTAGTTTTCCCAGCTGTAAAATGGGCATTAACATATTTCTTGTCCTCACTGAGGTTTTGTGAAGGGTAAATGCACTAATCGTTTGTGGGACAATCAAATACTAAAGGCGATGAGCATCACAGAAAAACCTCTAAGTAATTAAATCAATAAACAAATGTTATTCTTTTAATTTATCTTACTCTATTTTCAAAGCCACATACTCCAACAGGACACCATTACAGGGTGAGGAAGAGTTCTGCATCAATAACCAATTTCACACATGCTTCCATGGTGATAACAAATTGATGCAAGTACAGAGGAACTCTCCCATTTGTCGTTATAGAGTCACATCTTTATTATTTATATCTATAAACACAGGATTTAGACAGGAGATCAAATGAGTACTTTAAGCAATTTTGTTAAGACCAAGAGCACTGGTAACAATCAGATATTTTTCTCAAGCATTTGCTTAATTCGCTTTCTTGCTAGCTATTAAATTATATTATTTTTGTCAATGCAAAAGTAAAAACATCAACACCCTTTAACTAATAGCACAAGGGAGAGACTCTCAGCTGGGAACTAGAGCAGTCGATTAATCACAGTTAACTCATGTTATTAACTCAAAAAAATTAACTGTGATTAAAAAAATCACAATTAATCGCACTGTTAAACAATAGAATACCAATTGATATTTATTAAATACTTTGGATGTTTTTCTACATTTTCAAATTTATTGATTTCTATTAAAACAGAGAATATAAAGTGTACAGTGCTCACTTTATATTTTTATTACAAAAATTTGCACTGTAAAAATGATAAACAAAAGAAATACTATTTTTCAATCCACCTCATACAAGTACTGTAGTGCAATCTCTTTATTGTGAAAGTGTAACTTACAAATGTAGATATTTTTATTACATAACTGCACTCAAAAACAAAACAATGTAAAACTTTAGAGCCTACAAGTCCACTCAGTCCTACTTCTTGTTCAGCCAATTGCTAAGACAAACAAGTTTGTTTACATTTACGGGAGATACTGCTGACTGCTTCTTATTTACCTGAAAGTGAGAACAGGCTTTCACATGGCACTGTTGTAGCCGGCATCGCAAGATATATAGGTGCTAGATGCGCTAAAGATTCATATGCCCCTTCATGCTTCGGCCACCATTCCAAAGGACATGCTTCCATGCTGATGATGCTCATTAAAAAAATAATGTGTTAATTAAATTTGTGACTGAACTCCTTGGGGAAGAACTGTATGTCTCCTGTTCGGTTTTACCCGCATTCTGCCATGTATTTTGTTATAGCTGTCTCGGATGATGACCCAGCACATGTTCGTTTTAAGAACACTTTCACAGCAGATTTGACAAAACGTAAAGAACGTACCAATGTGAGATTTCTAAGGATAGATACAGCACTCGACCCAAGATTTAAGAATCTGAAGTGCCTTCCAAAATCTGAGAGCGACGAGGTGTGGAGCATGCTTTCAGATATCTTAAAAGAGCAACATTACGATGCACAAACTACAGAACCTGAACCACCAAAAAAGAAAATCAACCTTCTGCTGGTGGCATCTGACTCAGATGATGAAAATGAACATACGTCGGTCCGCACTGCATTGGATCGTTATCGAGCAGAACCCGTCATCAGCATGGACATGTGTCTTCTGGAATGGTGGTTGAAACATGAAGGGACATATGAATCTTTAGCGCATCTAGCATGTAAATATCTTGCGATGCCGGCTACAACAGTGCCATGAGAAAGCCAGTTCTCACTTTCAGGTGACATTGTAAACAAGATGTGGGAAGCATTATCTCCTGCAAAACGTAACCAAACTTGTTTGTCTGAGTGATTGGCTGAAGTAGGACTGTGTGGATTTGTAGGTTCTAAAGATTTACATTGTTTTATTTTTGAATACAGTTATTTTTTGTACATAATTCTACATTTGTAAGTTCAACTTTCATTATAAAGAGATTGCACTACAATACTTGCATTAGGTTGTATAAAAAATAAATATAAAATGAGCACTGTACACTTTGTATTCTGTGTTGTACTTGAAATCAATATATTTGAAAATGTAGAAACATCCAAAAATATATAAATAAATGGTATTTATTATTGTTTAACAGTGCGATTAACCACACAATTAATCGCGATTATTTTTCTAATTGCTTGAATGCCCTACTGGGAACATAAACATATAACATACCTTAATAAAAGGAAAAATGGAATAAGCTTGATAACTATATAGACTCACTTTAAGGCATAACTAAATAAGGGCTTCGTTCAAGTTAACTTAATCACAGTACTTTGCATGTTTGTCAACACATGGGGCTAAATTCTGATCTGCGCTTGCAATCTCACTGAACATAAGAATGGTCAGACTGGGTCAGACCAAAGGTCCATCTATGCCAGGATCCTGTCTTCTGACAGTGGCCAATGCCAGGTGCCCCAGAGGAAATGAACAAATGGTAATCATCAATGATCCATTCCCTGTCACTCATTCCCAGTGTCTGGTAAACAATGGCTAGGGCCACCATCCCTGCCAATAGCCAGTTATGGACCTATTCTCCATGAATTTATCTGGTTCTTTTTTGAACCCTGTTATAGTCTTGGCCTTCACAACATCCTCTGGCAAGGAGTTCCAAAGGTGTGAAAAAATACTTCCTTTTGTTTGTTTTAAACCTGCTGCCTATTAATTTCATTTGGTGGCCCCTAGTTTTTGTGTTATGAGAAGGAGTAAATAACACTTCCTTATTTACTTTCTCCACACCAGTCATGATTTTATAGACCTCTATCTCTAGGAAACCCTGGACTCACTAAAGTCAGTGGGAGTTTTGCCATTGACTTTAGCGGGACCAGGATTTCACCCCACATGTGTAGCTGAAAGCAAGACTTGGCCCACAGAAATTTTGGGGCTATTTTATTCCCTTGATCCTAACAGTTCTCTTTCCTGTATTTGTATGTATAAAGTGAACAAATCTAGCCTAAAACATGTTGCAAGACAAGAAATACAGAACCCCATTTCACCCTTTTTACAATCACTTCTCAGCATATAACTGCTCTTTTAAAAGGTCTCTGGAGCTCTCATTTAAACAGATAACATTCTGCTACGTTGTAGGGCTGAAATGTGTGGAAACAATAGTAATACTAGTGGGATTTATTGAAGAGACAGAAAATAAACATCCTAATCTTCCTTTTTGTGGGGAAAACTATGCTAGATAAAAATAATTCATGACCTTCCTTTAATTGGAGACAGATTCTTGGGCACATCCTCCTCTCAATCCACACACAGTGAATTTCCCACTGAAATTATCTTCTGGAAATATGAGCAGAGTCACATCTGGCAAAATAAGAACTCTGATTTATGGAAAAAATGTCATGGCACAGTTCCTTCTCATTTCATATTTTGTAGCTCAAAGAATCACATGATCTTTTATTAACACAATCAGAGCTGGTTTACAGTAAATGCACATGGTAACCCGTAACATCAGCAAACTTATTCACTTCGATTAATAAATGCCTCATATTCCTATGTATTTGCAGTGATTAACGGAATATGAATGGACTGAAAGTATCAGGGACTATCAGGGAGAAAAGTGGCATTCTTCTGTTAAAATACTGGTTTCTTTATTAAGCAGGGAAATCATTTCCAAGTTGTTCAGAAACATCTGTCTAGAAAAACTTACTGAGATCTGTATACAAATATATCCCAGGTCAAAATTGTTATTCTCTTGAAGAAGGACCCTTTGAAAGAGAATCTCACCATCAGAAGGTCTGATACATCTTTCCTCTAGCTCAGGAGAAAACAACTAGCAGGGATAAGTGTAATTTTGTGGAAGTGGATGACAACTTTTCAACAGTGAATCATGAAAACTTTATGGGAGGGGGAGGGACAGAGGGCATTGGAAGGAGAAAGAAGGATGGGGGGGGTTGGGAGAGGAGGAATTAGCACTTAGGTGGCACTCTTCATCTATCTCAAAGTGTTTTACAAAATGATGAGTATGTACCATCATGCCAATTGTACAGGGGGAAAACCGAGGCAGAGAGAAGCACTTTATCCAAGGTCATCCAGAAAGTCTGTGGCAGAATCGGGATGAGAACCTAGACCTCCAGATCATCAGGCCTGTGCTTTAGCCACAAAGCCATCTCCTCCTAATACTTAAACAAAAAAATTTCATCACAAATCAAAAGCAAAGTGGCAGAATTCACTTGTACGATACAGAGAATTTAATATTGACCCTTATCTCATGTGCATTTTTATCTTGAACTAAGACTTTGTCCCATTAGCTGCAGCAGTGGCTGTTTGCACGACGACATTAACACCAAAAATCCCCAGGCATCTAATTCTCTTGTCTGAAACTCCCACAGCCAGATAAAAAAAACAACTCAGCAGGGCCTTCAGGAGTCAATACAAAGAGAACTTCTACACTGATAATACGGGATATCTTCAGGAACTTGATGCTTTTGTAGAGTAATCACAACTTTGTAGAGGCTGACAGCATTGAAATCTCGCCCTTTTATTATTGCCACTTCATAGATTTTGTGGTAAGTTTGATGGTATGTGGCTCATTCCATTTATACCTGTGTTTCTCTTGGACTGTAGCTAAACCTGCAATAGACATTGTGATATTTGGATCAGGATGTGAAATCCCTAGCTAGCTATCTTACTTGCCTGAAGCGGGTTGGAAAACATCAAGGCAGACTGTGTAGACACTTGTAAACTATCTGGGCTCCTAGCTATTTTGTTTGATTTTTTTCTTTACATTATTATAAATGACTTCAGTTTTATATTGCTGCAAAATGATTTAGTAATGGATGGCGCCACCCTTTGGTGAAAATGTAGAAAGGGTCAGCATGTTTGCTAATCTGCAAATCCGCAAATAAAGGGTATCACAGAGAAAATAATAGCAATTGGTTATTATTTTTATTTGTATTGCTTTAGCTCCAGTCTCACTTGTGGTAGGTGCTGTATAAACTTGGAACAAAAATTGCAATTCTTCGAATTTTAATTGTTTTCAGATATATCATTTTATGTCTGGAATACCTAGTTATGATAGGGTGGTGTTTTCCAATATTTATGTTAACATTACAATTACCAACAATAACAATTAAAGAGCAATCTCTGCCTGTGGCACATAATCTAGTCTCCCGTGGGCTGTACTATTTTGGTCAATTTTTGGTTGTTGGGTTTACTATGTAGGTGTTGGTGGCCTGTGATATACAGGAAGTCAGACAGATGATCTGGTGGTCCCTTCTGGCCTTCAACTCGATGACTCCTATGTAGGTCAGTCAGCTTCGTAGTAATGTATCTCCCTCCCTCACAACGCTGTTGAAGACTCAATAGGGCCTGAGGGTTAGGCTGAACAGATAGCAAGTGTGAAAAATCAGGACAAGGGGTGGGAGTAATAGGCGCCCGTATTAGTCAAAACCCCATATATCAGGACTGTCCCTATAAAATCGGGACATCTGGTCACCCTACTAGGAGTCCATGTACGGGGAAGGAGAAGATTCGCACGGTTGCCCCCCAGCGAGCAGTGGTAACGGTGATGAAAAGCCTCAGGCTAAACTAACATTTGTGTGGCCTTCCCCGGTGTCCGAGAACCCCTGCACTCCATTAAGGGAGACAGCAGTGAGTGGGGAAAACTCGGCCATTGGTGCTACAATAGTGTTGCCCTGTCAGGAAGCTGAGGAACAAGAGCAGGGAGCTCCAAAGCTGGTGCAGAGGCACATGGGCTCCATGCAAAGGCCTCCTGCAGATCATGGGGGATACACAGGGCTTGAGCAACAAATCCCCGGCTTGATTTACAGGGACAAATTCCTCTTCTTCTGATGGCACAATCCGAAATCTTTGTGAGGGAAGGGTTAAGACAATGCTTTAAAAAAAAAAAAAAAAAAAAAAAAAAAAAACCTACACGCTGCCTCCAGGAGGCAATCCGATAGCCTCGGAAATCACTGTGAAGTTTCTCCAAGGTTTCCAGTACAATACAGTCCAGCTTTCAGCCAAGGGGGCATAATTAAGAATAATGGGTTAAACTGAGAAAATGAAAATTGACGATGAATGTCCAGGAATATTTCTAACAGACAGATCCATTAAACTGTGAAATAGTTTCCTACAGCAACTGATGAAAGCTTCATTGCCTGATTTACAATTAGACAGGAAAAATACCATAGAATATACCACAGGGAAATATCCTGCATTGTCAGAGATGAATAATATGTCCCAACAGGGTTTTTTCAATCTCTAATTTACAGGATTCCATGATTCTCTTACTTTACCTCTTAGTTTCATAGATTCATATATTCCAAGGCCAGATTGACTAGTCCGACCTCCTGTATAACACAGGCCATAGGACTTCCCCAGAACAATTCCTTTTCAACTCAAGCATATATTTTCAAAAGTGCTTGAAACTCATTTTCATCTGATTATCCACCATGACCCCCAAATCTTTTTCAGAGTCACTTCTTCCTAGTATAGAATCTCCCATCTTGCATGTCTGGCTGCTCCAAGATATATACATTAAAATGCATTTTTCCCTGTGCCCAGCTTACCAAATGATCGAAAGCACTCTGTATCACTGACCTGTCCTCTTCATTATTTCCCACTCCCCTAATCTTCGTGTCATCTGCAAACTTTATGAATGATGATTTTACATTCTCTTCTGGGTTACTGATAAAATGTAACAAAGGACAGAGCCAACAACCAATCCCTGTGGGACCTCACTAGAAACACACCCGCCCCCCAATGATTCTCTGGTTATAGTTACATTTTGAGACCTATTTGTTAGCCAATTTTTAATCCATAATATGTGCCATGTTAATTTTGTATCATTCTAGTTTTTGAATTAAAATGTCTCGCGGTACCAAGTCAAATGCCTTACAGAAGTCTAAATATATTACATCAACTCTGTTCAATGTGTAATCTTACCAAAAAAGATATCAAGTGAGCTTGGACTGTTTTCCACAAACCCAGGTTTAACTATCTGGCCTACACAGTTCTCTTTTTAAAAACTGATGCACAATATATTGGCCAGATCCAAAGCCAGTTGAAGTCAATGGAGAGACTCCCACTTCAAATGGGTTTCGAATCAGACCTTATATTTGGAAAAAAAGCACAAACTCCAGATTCTGCCTGCATCTATTACTAGCGTTTATCCTTTTTTGCCTAAAATCCCCAGAGATTTCTGCAGGCTTGGTGCTGAAAAGCTATCCACAATTTGTTCAGAAGATCTTTATTGGCACAGGAACACTAATGAATGTGTTAACAGAAGGATGATAGTAGTCCTGGGCTTTCTGTAGCAAAGCAAAACAATATATAAATACAACACTGGCTTGCTCAAAGACATCAAAACCTACCATTGCGTAAAGATGCAATTACCATGGAGTTGAATCTGACCCAGGAACTACACAAAAACAAAAGTGAATCAAATGTTGATGGAGCATTCTATCACAGAACATCCACGAAATAATGCAATCACACATTTTGCCATCCCAAATTTGGCAAAATACCCAATAAGTTTGCTTAGATCTTGCATTTTATTATTATTTTTGATTTTTAAGAAAACGTGAATCAGTATTGTTCCTCATATAAATTAGGGTGTTGCGCCAAGGCTTGTAAGTGTCTAAGGTAACAAAAGTGCAACTCAGGCCATTATTTAAAATTGATTATAAAAGCAAGCCAAAGCCGGAAATAGAAAGAACAGTACGAACTGCATTGTTCACGTTTAAAAAATCTGGCTTCAAGGCTTCTGGCAAACAGGGTTGGCGTAACAAGGAACCAAAAGATTCTAGAAATGGGAGAAAACTTTTATAGTTGAAATCACCAAAATGTGTTATGATTGGTTAATTTTAATGAGATGAGGTCACTACCCCTATCTGAACCATCTTTATCTGGGGCCGAGGGTCACTAAAAGAGCCAAGGGAATGGCAGCATGGGTGGTCTGGAAGGTGCATGTTTCACCATCATGGCTGCTCCTTCTCCCACTGTCTCCTGGGACCCTGTGATCCACCATGACACCACTGAGCCTTCACCATCCTGATATTGAAAGTTGACCTACCCAGACTGAGCCAGAGAGAGAGAACCAAACCACACCCAATATCAACCAGCTTCAGCTAAATCCAGGACTTCTAAAATGGAAATCGGAGGTTCCTGCTGTCACCCTCTCCTAGGGTTGCCAAATTTGGTTGGATGTACTCCTGGAGGTTTCATCACATGACAGAATCTTTAATTAAAGATTAATCTTTAATTCCTGGAGACTACAGAACAATGCTGGAGGGGTGGCAACTCTACCCTCTCCTTACTGTGTCATTTTCTTTCCCTGCCTTATTTCTCCTCTGGGCTTGTCTACGTGGCACAGATTTGTAAAGTGCTCCTAATGCATTGTGCTCCAACTGCTCTAGGTCCACAGGAACGAGGTTCGTGTTAGAGCAAGCCAGCAGGGTCTACAGAGTATAGCACGTTAGTGCGCTTTATAAATCACACCCCTGTGGTGAGCTTTTCTGTGCTGTGTAGACAAGCCCTCTGTCCCAACTTCCTCTTTTTTGTCTTGTGTCTAACAGGAGCCTGGCTTCAGTGGCCAAATCGTCTCCACCCATTGTAACATCACTGTGAGCTTGTGACCAGAACCCAAGCTAAAAGCAATGCCTTAAACAGCCTGTGACCAGTAAAAGTTTGCCAGATCTCAGAGAGAGAGGCTGATAGGCTGTGCCTACAATTTTGTAGCAGCAAGGTTGCAACTGAGAGTGAATATCAGCGACAGGAGCTGCATTCTCAGTCTTTGCTATCCTTTTCTTTCTCTTGCGCTGCATGTCCTGTTTTGTCCTAAAAAAACCTCCAGGATCAGACTTCTTCAACAACAGCTCAAAACCATCTAAACCGACTTTCTCCTCTTCCCTAAAAAGACAGTTAATACCTGCTAAAAACCATCAAACTTTTTCCCCCTTATACAGGACTCTATTCACTAAAGGGGAAAGCAATAAGGGATTGTATTAATATCTTATCTTTCCTTGGGCTCAAAATGGCTCCTTACGGTAAAATACTGGTTTGAGCCAGACATAAAGGTTATACGCTATGTAAGTATTTCTGACACTAGTCTACCAATCGTGATCAGTCACACCCTTACTAATCATAATTCATAGATTTTTTTAAGGTCAGAATAATCCATTGCAAGCAACCAGTCTGATCTCCTGCATAACGTAGGCTGGAGAATTCACCCAGAAATTCTTGCAGTGAAGGGAATTATTCTTCTATACTAGTTAAGTGAACAAAATTGAACTCAGTGATTTATGGCTAAACTAAATCACGGGCTCGATTCTGGTTTACACTAAGGCTCCTCTACATCAATCTGATGGTTCCTTTAAATTGCCAGAGAGGTGTAAAAAGAGGCCTTAGTGTAAATGAGAATCAGACTCCCGGTCTTTTAGAAAAGCATCTCACGTGTTGCATTGATTTTGAATCTTTTAGTTTTTTAAAATGGAGGTCACTAATCATAGCATGATTCTCTTATGTGCATAAATTGAGACAAGCATGAAACTCCCAAACATGTGACCTAAATCACAATTTGAATCTTAATCCTCAGAAGCAAAAGCCTAAAGTGCTAATCCATTGAACTCTTATCCCCCAGGATTGATCTCAAGCACTCTATTGTTTTTAAACTCAAGTTTCCAAACTGCTGAGCTCCCAGGCGCTTGGAGTGGCTGATAGAAACTGGATTGCAACTGATGGAAATGTTACAGTCTCACTATTCCCAATAGCAGTTGCTTTACAAAGCATGGTAGGAAGTGATGGGCAAGTCAGGTTGATAATATAATTAAAACAGGTTAAAAAAAAAAAAAGTTCGGTATCCAACCACAAATCAGGGCAACCTCTCTACAATTTTTATAGCCTCTTTACCTGCATATTTTTAATGCAGGGGCTGCAGGAATTTATCATCCCTTACTGCAGATTCAAGGTCTCATTTCTAAATGACTCCCAATGAAGAATGTGAAGGAGAATTGAAACCCTTTAGTAATCTATGTCCCCTGGAGGGAGTCTATTTATCCCACCTGTCATGTGGTTCCTCATGAGCAACTTTCTCATCAATTCATCGATTTTTAAGGCCAAAAAGGGTCATTGTGATCATCTAGTCTGACCTGCATAACATAGCCACAGAATTTCACCCAGGCACAGTTCCAAGCAGTGCAAAGTACAATGAACATGAAGTACTGCAGGGCTCCTGTTGAGCACTGAGTTTTGCTCAGATATGCACAGGAGGCCTGGCATACTAGGAGAAAGGTGGACCTGGGCACAGAAAACGGAGACATGGTCAGTATGAAATGAATTGCAATCATTTGCTCCTTTCCTAAACATGAATAAAAACCTGAAGTAAGGAAGGCTCTTCTGGTGCTTAAAAAATAATAATACTGAGAGCGGCTCCACTCTGCACCACCGGGATTGCATACTACCAAGAGCATCTGGAAGAAAATAACCAGTGACTGCCTAGTGGATGCTAGGTAGAACTAACATGCATCATTCCATGATGATGTGCAAGGGCTGCCCATTATCCAGGCAGCACACTGGGTCTGTCCCCCGTTTCTGGGTTGGGCATGGAGCACTTCGGGTAATCGTGCCTACATCTGCCCAATGAGCTTGATCCTGCAAGGTTCTAAGCACTCTGGATCCAATACAGCAAAGCACTTAGGGCCAGATTTTTAAAGGTATTTAGGCACCTGCCCAGTGATTTCAGTGGAAGTTGGGCACCTAGATACCTGTAAAAGCTCTGCCCCCCTCAAAGCAGGCAGTGGTCCAGAGACAACATGTAGCATTTTCTAGGAGCAACTGACTTCCTGTTGTAGCTCCCTGATCCTGTAGAATCAGAAAGTGAGCCCCCTCATTAGCAGTGGGTGTAAGATATATTACAGGATTGCTCATTCACTTCACATGTAGCTATTTTTAAACAAGGAAACACCTAATAGCTTCTTATTTTATGGGATCTGAGCTTCTCCCAAATTCTTTTGGTAGGATAATACTGCCTGGTACCGGTTTTCATTTTGTGTAGTGATGTTACAGAGCTATATTTGGAAGCAGACCACAACAGCAAAGTGCAGTAAAATTTAGATGATATTTCAAAGGAAAGGTGACCATATGCTTTTTCTGTGGATGAGTACCAGGGTCCTCCTCCCAAGAGGTCCTGGACAATTCTTACCCACATGTATTCAGCTCAGAACTGATGTGCTACCTGTAAGCCAGGACTCCAGACATAAGGATGGTTCAAATTGGACTGTGGGGCTGTCAAACTTATTTCTTTTTGAAGCACTACTTCATCCTCTCCCTCTTCCACATGCATGTAACCCACTCCCTCATCCCTTTTTCAACCTATCATCCCTAGTAAGCAGCTATCTTGAGTAAGAAGCCATTTTAAAGAAAACAGTCTGAGTAGGTGTAAAATGACACTATGCTGCAGTAAGTAAATATAACAAACACCATTAATTGGTAAGTGGTACTTCCTCATTCAGAGACAAAGATTAGCCCGTGAAAACTGGTTATTCCTTTTTGCTTCAGTATAGGGACTTTGCCTGTACCCCATTCAAACTTTCTACAAGAAGCAACTGCTACAGCATTACAATGATGCGATACTATGTGTAGCCACAAGTCGTCAGATGTGACATTCATTATTTAGTTACTACATTAAAATACAAAATCCTCACAGCAATAGAAAAATAAGATGTTGGAGTTCCCCACTGGCCCTGATTGTGGGGTGGGGGTAGGAGGACATACCATCCTCCCGGGGCAGCTTCATGGTGCCTGTCAACAAAAGGGGCTCCCCAAGGGTCAATCCTGGCATTTCTAACCAACTCTGGGATTGGCCAACAGGTGGCATGACATGCCTCTTAAAAGCGAGTATGGGAAGGAAGCAGGTTCTACAAACTCTATCACAAGCCCAGACATCTGTCTCCATCCTCATTGGCCCTGTGCTATTCCCAATGTCTTCTGTACATTTATCTACCTATCTTAGGTTCTCAGATGGCACCCATTATCATAGAATCTGAGCACCTTACAATGTTTATATTTATCCTCACAATACCCCTATGAGGACATTTACATATCTCCATTTACAGATGGAAAACTGAGGCACAAAGAGAATAAATGACTTGGCCCAGGTCACAGGAAGGTTGTGGCAAAGCAGGGAACTCAGTCCAGAGCGCCCAGGTCCCTATATCTAACAGCACTCAAAAATAACATTTTTCTGTTAGGTGTAACCATTCAAGTGTTTTATACTTCTAGTCTTCTCCTAATTTTTCTTCTATTTATCTCAGCCATTCTCTGTCATTTGGAGTCCTCAAATGTCCACAGAAATTACTCCGGCTGCCATTGCTTTAAGATGCTTTAAAGAATCAGTCTTACCATGCCAAGCATAATCAATCTGTTTTGGGCAACAACTCAGTGACATTAAAATGACTTGAGATAACTGGTTCTCTTTCAATTATCATCCTTTTCTCTCAGACAAACACACACACTTCTACCCCTATTATGGTGGTTTATTGCATTAGCAACTCTACTGTACCTTGAGCTATTGCTAAAACATAATTTAAAGAGGTCATTCAATCCAGGGATGTGTTTTAGCTCCTGGGAAATAAATCCCATTTTGTTTCCTCTAACAGTAATATTTAAATTTTATTTTTATTGCATGCAGGACAAACAGAAAGATGAACAGTTACATGGGAATCAGAGCAGATCAAATATTAAAGCAGATAAAATGAAGAGAAAACTGTATTACAATTTAAAAGTATAGATAAATGCTTCAACATATCTCAACCATCTCTAAGAGTCTAAAAAATTAGTCTATTGATTTACCATTGAGCAAAGAGCCAGGATATTTATTTATGCACCCAATCATTTACAGACGCTTTCTTTGCTGGTGATGATCCAGTCTGTTTCACTAAGTTCAGAATTTGCTAAGGTGTAATGTAAGTGTTGTTGCATACATTTAGGATAAACCTTTTGCTCACCATAGATAGTGTCTTCTGGACATTTAAGTCATTGGTCCCACTGGCCAATTCTTAAAATGTACAATAAAAGATTAAATACTAACTTGGAACACATGAAATGGTGGATCAATGCCCAAAATTGGCAGCTCCAAAAACAATGTTACGAATGGGGGCTAGGGACACCTTAAATGTAGATTTGGATTTATTTTGTTCAAATTAGAAGGAAAATAGTGAAGTCCCTACAGCACAAACCACTGCATTTGCTTGGAAGTGTTTGCAAATATGGGCTTCAATGAGGCATCCTACAGTATCTTTTATCTTATGTCTGCTTCAGAGATAAAACAGCAACAACTTCAGCAAACTTTGACTTTGTTTATCATATAGAGACCAGATCATATCATTTATTGGTGATTATTACTGCCAAATTCTCTGTAGTGTGGATACAAAATGAAATCCTTTCTATGTAATAATCACCTATGCAGGCTAACTGCTTGATTTCCTTGTCTCATATACTATGTTTTAGTCTTGGTTTTGATGGTTTAACCCCTCTTCCTTTTTGTAGAAGACCAGGTAAAGTACCCAGTCCCTGCCTCTGAATCACCATTTCTGAACCTGGGGAGCATTTTCATAGCCTGTTGTTCAGAGCCAGTATTGAATTTCAGACCAGTTGCAGGATTTGTCTGTTTTTGTTTTTTCAACTTTAATACAAAACTTTTCAACAACAGGTGTGAACATTGAGTGCCAGATCTCTAGGCATGCCTGCAGGGCCATCCTTAAGATTTATGGGGCCCTATGCAGTATTATTAAACTGGTGCCGCTATACCCGATGGTAGCCCAGGCTCGCATGTGTATCTTAGATAAGGGTGGTCTTTTCAAGGATTTATTTAAAAAATGATATGTCTGAAGATCCAAGCATTTAAGGCTAAAGATGAATACTCAGATTGTGCATCTAAATATCTATGCTAGGATTTTTTGGAGATGTGATTTTATAATCTTCAGCAATACACTAATGAAATATTTTAAACCATATTTTAACTAAGGTCCTGTAGACTAACATGTTCTGAGTAAATATTACAACTGTTTTTGTCAGTAAATTCAGAAACTGACAGTATATATCTGGAGGTTGGCAAAGGCCTGTTAAATGGCTCCTTCAATATTGTGCTAATAGGTCTGGCAGGCTGGAAGGCGTTTTCACTTTTAAGTACTAGATCTCCTCCAGAGGAAGACTCACCAGGCTGCAGCAGCCAGCTGTGGTGGGAGCCTGCAGGAAGGGTCAGATTAGAACAGAGATGGGACAAGGCGGTGCGTGGACACCAGGGTGACCACATGTCCCAATTTTATAGGGACAGTCCCGATATTTGGGACTTTGTCTTATATAGGCGCCTATTACCTCCCCACCCCCGTCCCAATTTTTCGCACTTGCTGTCTGGTCACCCTAGTGGACACTAAGACCCAGGGGTGCCCCAAAATTTCAGCTGCCCTACGCAACCGCGTAAGCTGCGTATGCTTAAGGATGGCCCTGAATGACTGGGAACCCACAGTGGAGGGTCCTCCTGCTGCCTTTAAGTACTCCACTCCTTCAGCATGGATTTTTATGACTGGTAGCTTCCCTCAGTTCCCACAGGGATGAACTTAGCCCCATATTTCATTTTCATATTAGGGTATTTTATTACAAATATTTGCACTGTAAAAAACAAAACAAATAGTATATTTCAATTCACCTAATACAAGTATTGTAGTGCAATCTCTTTATAATGAAAGTTGAACTTACAAATGTAGAATTGTACAAAAAAAAAAGTACAAAAAATAACTGCATTCAAAAATAAAACAATGTGAAACTTTAGAACCTACAAGTCCACTCAGTCCTACGTCCTGTTCAGCCAATCGCTCAGACAAACAAGTTTGGTTACTATTTACAGGAGATAATGCTCCCCACATCTTTTTTACAATGTCACCTGAAAGTGAGAACAAGCTTTCGTATGGCACTGTTGTAGCCGGCATCGCAAGATATTTGCATGCCAGATACGCTAAAGATTCATATGTCACTTCAATCACTATTCTAGAAGACCTGTATCCATGCTGATGATGGGTTCTGCTCGATAACGATCCAAAGCAGAGCAGACTGACGCATGTTCATTTTCATCATCAGCATCAGATGCCACCAGCAGAAGGTTGATTTTCTTTTTTGGTGGTTCGGGTTCTGTAGTTTACACATCGTAATGTTGCTCTTTTAAGACATCTGAAAACGTGCTCCACACCTCGTCCCTCTCAGATTTTGGAAGGCACTTCAGATTCTTAAATCTTGGGTCGAGTGCTGTATCTATCCTTAGAAATCTCAGATTGGTACATTCTTTACGTTTTGTCAAATCTGCTGTGAAAGTGGTCTTAAAATGAACATGTGCTGGGTCATCATCCGAGACTGCTAGAACATAAAATATATGGCAGAATGCGGGTAAAACAGAACAGGAGACAAACAATTCTCCCCCAAGGAGTTCAGTCACAAGTTTAATTAACACTTTTTTTTTTTTTTTTTTTTTTTTATAAAAACGAGCATCATCAGCCTGGAAGCATGTCCTCTGGAATGGTGGCCGAAGCATACAGGGACATATGCTAAACATTCATATCTGGCACATAAATACCTTGAAACGCCAGCTACAAGAGGAGCAGCGGTGCGGCTGAGAGGGCTGAACTATGGCCTGGGGGCTGCAGAGGGGTGGGGGTAAGGAGGGTGGGGGCTGACTGATTGGATAAGTGCTGGGAGGGTGAACTGAGGGCAGTGGGGGTCGATAGGGTAGGGGGGCTGAACTGATGGGATGGTGATGATGGGGCTGAGGGACTGAACTGAAGGGAGCTGAATTGAGCAGGATTGGGTGGGAACAGAACTGACGAGGGTCTGGAGACAGTATTAATTGACGGGCAGGAAAGGGGCAGATGTGGGGGGCAAGAGCTCCTGCAGCAGGGGCCAAATCACCTTATCTAATACATGGAGAGCAGGCAACGCTAATTGCCACATGCACACACCCATGGGATGGGCAGGGGGAGTTAAAAATCAAGACACTGACCTAAAGAAACACAATGCAATCTTTTTTTAAAATCTCATGATTTTGTGCCAATCTGATGATTTTTAGGGGTCTGACTCATGATTTTTGTTCTCATGACGTTGGCAGTACTGCAGGTGATCCCCAGGCACAGGTATTTCACTCTCATGGCCAGAGCTGCAACAGCACCACTCAACTAGGAACCCTGCTGATTTGTGATGCTACAGACTCCCTAGGCTTCCAGCCTGGCCTCTGTCCTGTCTCTGTTCCTGCCCCATCCTTATTCTAGCCCCCTTCAGCCATGTTCCAGTCCTGCTCCTGAGACGCTCCAGTCCTGCACTCTCCTCCTGACCCCCAGGCCTTTGGATTGACTCCAACCCGGCTTTGACCTGCATCCAGACTCCAACTCCGATCCTCATTTGACTTGTCTACAAACTATGACTCTAATAGGCAGCAGGTTTAAAACAAAAAAAGGAAGTATTTTTTTCCTCATAACACACAGTCAACCTGTGGAACTCATTGCCAGGGGAATGTTGTGAAGGCCAAAACTATAACTGGATTAAAAAAAAATTAGATGAATTCAGGGAGGATAAATCCATCAGTGGCTTTTAGCTGAGATGGTCAGGGATCCATCCCCATGCGCTGGGTGTCCCTAAGTTTCTGACTGCTAAATGCTGGGATGGGACAGCAGGGACTGGATCACTTGACTTTTGCCTTGTTCTATTCATTCCCTTTGAATGGAAGCAAAAGTGGATGGGAACCTGGGAGGCAGTGACCATGAGATGGTCAAATTCAGGATCCTGACACAAGGAAGAAAGGAGAGCAGCAGAATATGGACCCTGGACTTCAGAAAAGCAGACTTTGACTCCCTCAGGGAACAGATGGGCAGGATCCCCTGGGAGAATAACATGAAGGGCAAAGGGGTGCAGGAGAGCTGGCTGTATTTTAAAGAATCCCTATTGCGGTTGCAGGAACAAACCATCCCGATGTGTAGAAAGAATAGTAAATATGGCAGGCGACCAGCTTGGCTAAACAGTGAAATCCTTGCTGATCTTAAACGCAAAAAAGAAGCTTACAAGAAGTGGAAGATTGGACAAATGACCAGGGAGGAGTATAAAAATATTGCTCAGGCATGCAGGAGTGAAATCAGGAAGGCCAAATCACACTTGGAGTTGCAGTTAGCAAGAGATGTTAAGAGTAACAAGAAGGGTTTCTTCAGGTATGTTAGCAACAAGAAGAAAATCAAGGAAAGTGTGGGCCCCTTACTGAATGAGGGAGGCAACCTAGTGACCGAGGATGTGGAAAAAGCTAATGTACTCAATGATTTTTTTGCCTCCGTCTTCACGAACAAGGTCAGCTCCCAGATTGCTGCACTGGGCAGTACAGCATGGGGAGAAGGTGACCAGCCCTCTGTGGAGAAAGAAGTGGTTCGGGACCATTTAGAAAAACTGGACGTGCACAAGTCCATGGGGCCGGATGCACTGCATCCGAGGGTGCTAAAGGAGTTGGCGGATGTGATTGCGGAGCCATTAGCCATTATTTTTGAAAACTCATGGCGATCGGGGGAGGTCCTGGATGACAGGAAAAAGGCTAATGTAGTGCCCATCTTTAAAAAAGAGAAGGAGGAGGATCCGGGGAACTACAGGCCAGTCAACCTCACCTCAGTCCCTGGAAAAATCATGGAGCAGGTCCTCAAGGAATCAATTATGAAACATTTAGAGGAGAGGAAAGTGATCAGGAACAGTCAGCATGGATTCACGAAGGGGAAGTCGTGCCTGACTAACCTAATTGCCTCTATGATGATATAACTGGCTCTGTGGATGAGGGGAAAGCAGTGGATGTGTTATTCCTTGACTTTAGCAAAGCTTTTGATACGGTCTCCCACAGTATTCTTGCCGCCAAGTTAAAGAAGTATGGGCTGGATGAATGGACTGTAAGGTGGATAGAAAGCTGGCTAGATCGTCGGGCTCAATGGGTAGTGATCAATGGCTCCATGTCTAGTTGGCAGCCGGTTTCAAGCGGAGTGCCCCAAGGGTCGGTCCTGGGACCGGTTTTGTTTAATATCTTTATTAATGATCTGGAGGATGGTGTGGACTGCACTCTCAGCAAGTTTGCAGATGACACTAAACTAGGAGGCGTGGTAGATACACTAGAGGGTAGGGATCGGATACAGAGGGACCTAGACAAATTAGAGGATTGGGCCAAAAAAATCCTGATGAGGTTCAACAAGGACAAGTGCAGAGTCCTGCACTTAGGACGGAAGAATCCCATGCACTGCTACAACTAGGGACCGAATGGCTAGGTAGCAGTTCTGCAGAAAAGGACCTAGGGGTCACAGTGGACGAGAAGCTGGATATGAGTCAACAGCGTGCTCTTGTTGCCAAGAAGGCTAACGGCATTTTGGGCTGTATAAGTAGGGGCATTGTCAGCAGATCGAGGAACGTGATCGTTCCCCTTTATTCGACATTGGTGAGGCCTCATCTGGAATACTGTGTCCAGTTTTGGGCCCCACACTACAAGAAGGATGTGGAAAAATTTGAAAGAGTCCAACAGAGGGCAACAAAAATGATTAGGGGTCTGGAGCACATTACTTATGAGGAGAGGCTGAGGGAACTGGGATTGTTTAGTCTCCAGAAGAGAAGAATGAGGGGGGATTTGATAGCAGCCTTCCACTACCTGAAGGGGGGTTCCAAAGAGGCTGGAGCTCAGCTGTTCTCAGTGGTGGCAGATGACAGAACAAGGAGCAATGGTCTCAAGTTGCAGTGGGGGAGGTCCAGGTTGGATATTAGGAAAAACTATTTCACTAGGAGGGTGGTGAAACACTGGAATGCGTTACCTAGGGAGGTGGTGGAGTTTTTTTGGAGGTTTTTAAGGCCCAGCTTGACAAAGCCCTGGCTGGGATGATTTAGTTGGGAATTGGTCCTGCTTTGAGCAGGGGGTTGGACTAGATGACCTCTTGAGGTCCCTTCCAACCCTGATATTCTATGTTTCTATGACGCATCTGGCACTGGCCACTGTCAGAAGACAGGATACTGGGCTAGATGGACCATTGGTTTGACCCAGTATGGCAATTCTTATGTTCTTATGACCCAGGCTCTGACCCACAGCCTGTCCCTGGACTCAGCTTTCAGCGCTGCCATTGGTGCAGTCCAGACTCTACATCCAGCTTTGACCCTTGTACCTGTTTTCAGACCCCAGGTCTGACCCTCTAGAAACCCAGGGCCTGATCTAGCAGAAATGAACCTCCGCTGCCAACAGTAAAACCTGATTTTGTATAACTACTCTAGTGACTTCAATGGAATATGTTTTTAAAATAGCAGAAGGGAAATACGGGGGAATTGGGCAGAACAGCAGTGAAGGCGATACATATTCAGCCAGCCTCAGCCCCTCCCAATACCATGCTTGTTATAGACAAGGAGCAAAATAGTAGATTAGAAGTCTAGCTGACCACTCATGTAGCATTGGGTGGGCATCAAGATTTCTGGTAATGAGGATAATATAGATAAAATCCTGGCCCTACTGAAGACAATGGGAGTTTTGTCACTGACTTAAGTGTTGCCAAAATTTCACCCTCGGTGTGGGAATATGGATCATATAGCAGGAGGTGCTGGTACAATTTTTAGGGGTGCTGAGAGCCACTGAACCAAACTGTAAACCCTCTATATAATGTAATTCACTTCACGCCCAGCCCCGTGGCAGCACCCCCAGCCCCTATCCATGTAGCTTTTGAACACGTTATTTCAGTTCCAGTATAAAATGTAAAGCCCTGGTGCACAAATGAAAAAGCCTTTTTAAATAGCCTCTAATATTCAAAAGAATTAGATAACAAATGTAAAGGACCCACCTACTCTTGATCCTTTCTGCTGGCAGAACATTTTGTGTAATAAATCATACGAGCCCTGCATTACTCCAAAGCTAAAAATGGACCTGACTCAGGAGGAGGCAAGGGACTCGGAATATAGATTTCAGAATTTCACTTGATACCATCGGCACTCAGTCTGATTTGAAGCTTCCTCGTTCCTCATGAATGCTCCTATAAACGAGGAGGGAGAAGCTCATGGGGTGATTACAGCTGAAGCTGGCTCTTATGCCTTTTTCCTCTGACTTAACTTTTTTCACAGCTTGATCCTGGCTGGATAAGCATCTAGAGAAGGTATTTACTGAGTCATCTTTTATGCTTTCCAAGGCCTCAGACAATTAGTGAGAGGGAATATCTCTGGGAGAGAGGCTTGGCTGAATGGCTAGGTGCAATATAATCTCCCTGCAATTCAGTGGCGTGAGATCAAGAGCTTTCTTCTGGTGTTGGCTGCTTTAGATATAAAGCTTTTAACAAGCGCATCCCACTAGCCATAAAAGGGCTCAGAAGTGTCACTGACAGCACTCATAGCATTTCTGCTTCAGGAATATACTCTTCATTAGGACTGGTTTCAGAGTAGCAGCCGTGTTAGTCTGTATCCGCAAAAAGAAGAACAGGAGTACTTGTGGCACCTTAGAGACTAACAAATTTATTAGAGCATAAGCTTTCGTGGACTACAGCCCACTTCTTCGGATGCATATAGAAAAGCTTATGCTCTAATAAATTTGTTAGTCTCTAAGGTGCCACAAGTACTCCTGTTCTTCTTTTTTCATTAGGACTGTGTATTTGAATCCTGCAGATATCTGAATAAAGCCACAAACACTATAATTCACATAAACTTGGATAAAGCAACGTAGTTCAATATTTGACATTGAAAAATCCCGTGGAAAAATGTAAACACAAAAGGATCCATTCGGGGGACCAGAAGTCACAAGATTTTGCCTTGCAGTATTGTGGCCATCCAGGAAATAAGTTTCAGTGCGATGGCCAGATCTCATTTTACTTTGTCACAAATGATTCTTGGGGACATTAAAAAGCCAAATTTGTTACATCATGAGAGCTAGCGGAACGACAGATGTAGACTGAGTTTGTGGGGAACTGTGGCACCACATGGGCCTTGGTTATGGGTTCTGGCAATTCCCAGTCCCACACAATTACCATAACTCCATATGATGGAGTAACATTTTAAAAGCCTTCTCCATGTCCATGTTGGGATATACTGCCTTACTTGTTAGATTCCTGATTTTTAAGGTACCCTGACATATTTAAATCTTCCACTTACCATACCTTGTGTGACTCCCCTGCCCTTTCTGGAAAAAACAGCAAAGCTCAAAACTGCTATCTGCCACGGTGCAGTAACTATAATTATATGGGGAAATCAAAAGGAGCTTTCTCAATAAGAACAGATCTAAAGTGATCAGTGCCTTTTTTAAAAAACAAAGAGAACTGATTAATGAAATTAATAGAATCCATAGACTTTCAAGGCGAAAAGGGACCATTATGGTCATCTAGTCTGATCTGCGAATCACAGGCCAAAGAATCTCATGACAACTCTTTTCTCGGTTAATAAGTTTCATGTCTGCTAGGTGCAAACACTGAGTATTATTAATGAATACTCAGAAGTAAAAAACTGTGCCTGTCACTTTGCTTTAGAGCTGGTCCTCATCTTAAACAGGAAAAGTGGCATTACATAGTATACTTCTTCAGCTTGCACAGTCAATGAGAAAATAAGCACTAAGCCCCTCATCCAGCAAGGTACTTAAGCACGTGAGTAATCCCATTGACCTCACTGGGGATACTCACATGCTTAAAGATAGGGACATCCACAAGTGCCTTGGTGAATCAGATCCCAAAGAAGGGCAGCCACTTTGTCTCCCTCTTCCTCTGCTTATGGGCATAATGGTCCTAGGTATGCGTGTAGGTTCTCCCCCAACCCACTCAACTCCAGCTTCAGTAAGTTAGTTCTAATTAACAATCATTCTAATACTACTAACGAACTGATTCCCTTTTTATTGACCACATCAAGGACTTGTTGTGCCTCTTCCCCATTTTATAAAACCAGCTCTCAGAGACAAACGTATTAGCTATTGCATTGCGTTAAAATTGTGCTAGTTACTATGCTAGTCACAAACCGATCCCAAATTGTACCTTCAACACAAACCACACCTGACAGCTCAACCATAGTCAGTGGATTTTCTCTCAGTGGTATCTTTAATCTGCCCTTTCCACCTCTTCCTAAACTTCCTAGACTTCATTTTAATTGAATTTAAAATTGACATTTTCCCTGCACTGTTTCCTGTCAGGTGCCCTAATGAGGTCAATGGTAATATCTTGACAGCAGAGAGCAGCATTTCCTGTCTAGCTGGTTATCATTGTGCCACCTGCTTCGGGCCAAACAAAATTAACACTATACAGTATAATCTACCTCTGGATGGACTAGCACAGCACCAATTAACACTAATGCATGGGGCTGTTGATGGTGACATCACATTCTAATTTGATTTATTTAGAATACATAGGAGTATTCTACCCATTTCCTCTTAGGCACCCTTCGTGTAATTTATAATACAAATTAGGGCTGTCAAACAATTAAAAAAATTAAATTGCAATTAATCGCACTGTTAAACAATAATAGAATATCATTTATTTAAATATATTTGGATGTTTTCTACATTTTCAAATATATTGATTTCAATTACAACACAGAAAACAGAGTACAGTGCTCACTTTGTATTTTTGATTACAAATATTTGCACTGCAAAAAACAAAAGAAATAGTTTATTTCAATTCACATAATACAAATACACCTCTACCCTGATATAACGCGACCCGATATAACACGAATTCGGATATATCGCGGTAAAGCAGCGCTCGCGGGGGGGGGGGGGGGGGAAGACTGCGCACTCTGGTAGATCAAAATAAGTTTGATATAACGCGGTTTCACCTATAACACGGTAAGATTTTTTGGCTCCCGAGGACAGTGTTATATCGGGGTAGAGATGTACTGTAGTGCAATCTCTTTATCATGAAAGTTGAACTTACAAATGTAGAATTATGTACAAAAAATAACTGCATTCAAAACTAAAACAATGTAAAACTTTAGAGCCTACAAGTTCACTCAGTCCTATTTCAGCCAATCGCTCAGACAAACAAGTTTGATTACAATTTGCAGGAGATAATGCTGCCCGCTTCTTGTTTACGATGTCACTTGAAAGTGAGAAGAGGCTTTCGCATGGCACTGTTGTAGCCAGCATCACAAGATATTTACTTGCCAGATGAGCTAAGATTCATGTCCCTTCATGCTTAAATCACCATTCCAGTGGACATGCATCCTCTGATGATGGGTTCTGCTCAATAACAATCCAAAGCAGAGCGGACTGATGCATGTTCATTTTCATCATCTAATGCCACCAGGGGAGGTTGATATTTTTTTTTGGTGGTTCGGGGTTCTGTAGTTTCTGCATCAGAGTGTTGCTCATTTATGACATCTGAAAGTATTCTCCACACCTCATCCCTCTCAGATTTTGGAAGGCACTTCAGATTGTTTAACCTTGGGTTGAGTGCTGTATTGATCCATGGAAATCTCACATTGTACCTTCTTTGTGGTTTGTCAAATCTGCTGTGAAAGTGTTCTTAAAACGAACATGTGCTGGGTCATCACCCGAGGCTGCTATGACATGAAATATATGGCAGAATGGGAGTAAAACAGAACAGGAGACGTACAATTCTCCCTCAAGTTGTTCAGTCACAAATTGAATTAATGCATTATTTTTTTAATGAACATTATCAGCATGGAATGTTCTCTGAATGGTGGCCAAAGCACAAAGGGGCATATGAATGTTTAGCATATCTGACACGTAAATACCTTGGAACACCAGCTACAAAAGTGTCATGCGAATGCCTGTTCTCACTTTCAGGTGACATTGTAAATAAGAAGCAGTATCTCCTGTAAATGTAAACAAACTTGTTTGTCTGAGTGATTGGCTGAACAAGAAGTAGAACTGAGTGGACTTGTAGGCTCTAAAGTTTTACATTGTTTTGTTTTTGAGTGCAGTTATGTAACAACAACAAAAATCTACATTTGTAAGTTACACTTTCATGATAAAGAGATTGCACTAAGGTACTTGTATGAGGTAAACTGAAAAATACTATTTCTTTTATCATTTTTACAGTGCAAATTGTAATCAAAATAATAATGTAAAGTGAGCACTGTACCCTGTGTTGTAATAGAAATCAATATATTTGAAAATATAGAAAAACATCCAAAAATATTTAATGCATATCAATTGGTATTCTATTGTTCAACAGTGGGATTAATCGCCATTAATTTTTTTAATTGCAGTTAATTTTTTTAAATTAATTGTGTGAGTGAACTGCGATTAATCGACAGCCCTAATACAAATATAAAAAAGTCCTTCCATTATGCACAGTCTTTCCTTCCACGGAAATGGAACAATTCCATCCCATATAACCAGGCATTTTAGAACAGTCCTCCCTCTCTAACTATTAACCACCCTGGTCATTGTTCCCCACTGGCAAATGCTCAGAAGAAAGAGGAATGCTGCTGCATCCCTTGAAGGTCACTGGATTCTGGCTCTCTCAGACCAAGATGGGAAGTGGGTTCCAAAGCTAAGGGGGGCTCATAGAGAATGCCCTGGGTAGGAAGGATGATCCAGAGGATAGAGCACTGGATTGTGACTCAAGACACCTGGATTCAATTCCTGGCTCAGCCACAGGCTTCCTGTGTGAGCTAGGGCAAGTCATTTAATCAACCCTGTGCCTCAGTGCCCATCTGTAAAATGGAGACAGTACTTCTCTACTCACAGGGTCCTGTGAGGATAAATGATCCCATAACATGGTGATAAGGGTGAGATAAAGTACCTAGACAGATAGCAGCCTCCTCTCACTTACACCAGTACCAAGTGCAGCAGTATCAAATGAGGAGAGGAGAGAACTGATCTCCCTGGCTGGTCCTAAGCCACTAAGGGCTTTAGAGGTGAAAATCAGCACCTTAAACGAATCAATAATATGTATTAAACTAATACCTAACATTGTCAAGTCAGATTGGTGGAACAGGGGAGAACAGAGCATAGAGTGTGTGATGGTATGCCTTTAAGAGCAGAGCAGCCTGGGAACCTTCTTGAAGTTAGAAAAGCAGAGAGTTAGCAGAGGGAAGGTAGAGTAGGGCAGGTTCTGGTGAAGGAAAAATGTGCAGAGACTACACTAAAGACCCTAGTTTGGAAATATGGATTGTTCCTAATTTTTCTCTCTATCAGGTGGTATTTGCTTCTCTGTGTTGTTGCTAACAGTAGGTAATGTGACCATTTAACCCTTGAATCATGGCAGTTCTTAGGTTCCAAGTTCCAAGTAATCCAGGTGCCTTTATGTCATACCTAGTCAGAGAAATGGAAGTAATAAGGTAACTGCTGCCTTAAAGGATGTTGAATTCCCATGTCAATCACACTCATACAAACCAGTGACTAGAGCCTAACTAAAAAAACATATCCATTACAATGTATTTTGTAACATATCTTCTATTGAGGAAACACTCTGATTACATGCCTATTGTCTCTGCACTACTCAAAAGTATCTTTCTGGCATCTGTCCTATTTTTCTTCAGCCTAGGAACTTTTATTTTATTAAGCGAGTGCTTAGCAATGCAAAATCTTCATAAACAATTCATGAAGTCTCCAAGCTGTTATTGGTACTGCCAGATTGCATAATAGAGTGGGAGAGATTAAACAAGTTGTCTTAATAGCACTTCTGTAATCAACTTCTTTCAGAGGCTTGGAAAAAGAATAGAAGGCACTGTCATTTATTTAACACTAAAAAAAAAAAAAAAAAAAAAAAAACCACCACAACATTTTGACTGACCCTACTGACCAGGAAATTACCCTTATTGCTTGTGGCAAAGGTTCTCTCACTAGAAGTGCTGTAAGTGGTTTAGTTATAGCCAAACAAGCCAATCAGTCAAGACAGGTGCACAAGACTAAAGCTAATTTAACTTTACTGCCATCTTAACATGTCAGTACTTCAATATTTTTATTACAGTAGAGTCTAGAGGCTCCAGCCAAGACTGGATTCCATTATTCTAGGCACTGTACAAATACATAGTAAGAGACCAATATCACCAGCCCAAAGTGTTAAAATATGAATCAGGCCCCCAAAATTCATGAGACTGGCTTAAAAATCATGAGATTTTACATAAGGTTGCCTCTTTTTGATCCAAGTGGCCAGTCTAAGTTTGGGACCCTGGGGATGTTCCAGTTGGAAGTAGAAATTGATAGAGTTTCATGCAGTCTTGTTTATTTACAAGGAACATACCAAGTCCGGCATCTCTGAAAGCAGGAGGAACAAAGAAAAAAAAGGAGCAGTTTCTTAGGCCTGGTCTACACTGGGGGGGGGGGAGCAGGGGTAGGGAGGAAGGAAGAATCGATCTAAGTTATACAACTTCAGCTACATGAATTACGTAGCTGAAGTAGACGTACTTAGATCAACTTACCGTGGTGTCTTCACTGCAGTGAGTCGAATGCTGCCGCTCCCCCGTCAACTCCAACTGCGCCTCTCGTGGTGATGAAGTACAGGAGTCAACGGGAGAGTGCTCGGGGATCAATTTTATCACGTCTAGACTAGACACGATAAATCGATCCCTGCTGGATCGATCGCTGCCCGCTGATCCGGCGGATAGTGTAGACATACCCTTAGTTTATAGGCCCATGCCTCTTTAGTCAATAGACCTGAAAGCTTTTTTCCCCTCTAGATTTTTCTAGCGTCACACCATGCTTACAGGCTGCCACTTGATTTACTTGCTTTCTATCTTTGCCTCTCTTTCTGTTCTGTGTGTTCTGCCTGCATAAACATCTCTCAGCAAAACTGTTCCACCCACCCAATCCAAAGTTCCTGGGCAGGTTCACAAACCCTTTTTGTCTTAAGTACAGGGTTTGTTATTAATCCTGATAATTTTCTTCATTGAAGGGTATGTCCAGCCACACCAATTATCAAAGAGGTTTGTGACCAAAGCAGTTATGAGTCCCTCTGAACATAAAAAATGCTGGCTGTTTCAGGTTTCTCTCTCTCTTGCTCTCCTGGTTTCTGAGCCTTTTGGGTTCACATTTTCAAGCTTTTTTCCTACAATGAGGGCTATAAATGTACTTATTTTAAAATGAAAGCTAAGATTCTTACTTAAATCACAAGATACTGGAAAACAGGGCTTAGAGAAAAAAATATTGCAAGACTCATGACAATATCCTGCAAGTTGGCAATACTGAGAGAGAGTCCCTCTGCTGAAGATCTGTGTAATCTAAATATACAAAGACAGTATGTGGGAAGAGACACAGAGGTACAGATGCCCTGATTCTGCAAACACCAATGTGCTTAACTTTACTACATGAGTAGCTCCATTCATTTCAATGGGACTACTCATGGTAGTAAAAAGTTAAGCATGTGTGTGTTTGCAGGATCAGGAACAGAAAGATTAAATGACTTGCACAAGGTCCATAAGCCTTTACATGGAGAACAAATATTTAATAATGAGCACTTCAATCTAGCAGAGAAAGGTATAACACGATCGAATGGCTGGAAGTAGAAGCTAAACAAATGCAGACTGGAAATAAGGCATACATTTTTAACAGGGAGAGTAATTAACCATGGGAACAATTTTCCAAGGGCCATAGTGGATTCTCCATCACTGACACTTTTTAAATCACGATTGGATGTTTTTCTAAAAGATACATTCTAGGAGTTATTCTGGAGAAGTTCTATGGCCTCTGTTCCACAAAGGGTCAGACCACATGGTCACAATGTTCCTTTCTGGCCTTGGAATTTATGAATCTCTGAGGCCACCCATCAGGTCTGGGGCAGAGGCAGGAATTGAACCCAAGTCTGTATGGCGCACTGTCTCAGACAACTGGACAGTGTTTTTCAGTTTAAATGATGCGACTCTTTCTACCCTCGCTTCACTCTTTTTTTTTTTTTAAAGGGCTGATCAAATTTAGCTGTAAATTTACTCCAAGTTCTCCAGTAGATTATTGCAATTCTAAAGGCAACTTACACACACACACACACACACACATAATCACACAATGGCTCAAAAATGTGTACCTACTATAGTTACAAATAACAGCTAAGATCACTAAAACTGAAAATTAGTGGTGAAACAATGTTTTGTTGAGTTGGTTTACTTGGGAACATTTATTTACCACACTTTGTGCGCCAATACAGTGTGTTTCACTGTTCCCCCTTTATAGTTGCTCAGTTTCTGCCTGGCTGAAAAATTTAAACATCCAAAGAACAGAAAAAAAATCTTGATTACTTATTTTCTTTTAATTTCAGGACGTACTATTCAAAGGTTGCTCGGTCTTTAACTGGAATGGTTTTAAATAAGTCAATGTAACCACCTACGCTGACTGTGTTCTTTTAACTACCCTGTCACAGTAACAGGAGCATCCCTGACCCCTCTCTCATCTCTCCAAGTCTATTCCCTTGGCCTTGTGCCTTTATTTTTCCAGTGTGGAATCCTGTGATTCTCCCACTCTTAGACCAGTTCCTAGGCCACGGTACCCTGTGTACCAATCATGCTTGCGCAGCAGATCCAACTGGAGTTCTTCACTTCAGCAGTCTATGAACAGTGCATAATACAGTGACCCTAGACAGCCTTCTTAAAACAAATTACTGTTTAATCTTAACTACAGGAACAAAGGATAACAAAAGAAAAAGGTTTACATGCATGCCTACCTTACCTAGAGTTCTAGGTAGATCTTCTGACAGAATATACCTCTGTGTTCAAACTCTACACACTATTGTAACAAAGTTTGTACAATGTATGCTTTGTGGGGTATCATTTAAAAATTCATAATTTGCTCATCAGTACTGTCCTCATAAAATGTGTGGCAACATTGTATGTGAAGTTCTAAGATTCCCCTATATGGTATTATTAACACATGTTCCAAACTCCACAGCCCTGCCCAAACAGAAGTTGGCAAACAGATCTGTCCTAAACAAAGAAATGTGTGTGCTGCTTAATTTGCATTTAAGCAGTAACCAGAGTCATCAAGCAGGAAGGGAAGGCAAAGTTCAAACAGATGAAAAAAAACAACAGGGAACATCCTTCCACATAGACATTTTGGCTCCTGATTCTTAGCTGAAAATGTTTTTCAAGAGGGGGACTGAAACTATAAAAAGGAGGGGAGAGGAGGGGAAGGGAGGGCAGGGCCGGTGCAGGTAAGTTTCGTGTCCTAGGCGAAACTTCCACCTTGCACCCCGCCCCAGCCCTGCGGCAGCTCTTCCCCCCCCCCACCACCACGCTCCCCCCCTCTGCTCTGAGGCCACACCCCTCCCACGGCAGCTCCCCCACCCCCGGGGAGCCATGCGGCAGCTCCCCACCCCAGCTCACCTCTGCTCTGCCTCCTCCCCGAGCACGCCGCTCCCGCCCCCGCTCTAATTCTCCTCCCCTCCCAGGCTTGCGGCGCTGAACAGCTGATTGGTGCTGCAAGCCTGGGAGACGGGAGAAGTTGAGCAGCGACCGCACGCTCGGGGATGGGGCGTAGGAACGCTGTAAAAAAGGCACCACTTTTTGGCACCCCCAAATCTTGGCACCCTAGGCAACCGCCTAGTTTGCCTCGATGGTAGCACTGGCCCTGAAGGAGGGACAAACACAGTAAGGCATCCCTCTCTCTCTGTCCCTTCCCATAGCATTCACTGCTTCTGAAGAGAGACAAAGGAAATGTCCATTGGACTCTGGTGGAGAGGTCATGACCTAAAGAGCCTGATCAGTTAGACTACTGAAAGCATGTGGTGAGAAAACTTGGCTTTGAATCGAATGTAGTTTGTTAAATTGAATCTAATATTTGTTTGTTTGTTTGTTACATTAGGTATCAGTAAGCACTTTATCTTTATTTATTTTGTAACCATTTCTGAATTTTCTGACTCATTACATGTACTCACTTAAAATCTCTTTCTCCAATTGAAAATGCAGTTTCCACAGAATCAAAATTTTCCATTTTTCAATTTTTCATCAGACATATCTAAATCAAATATTTTGTTGATTAAACCCAAATTTAATTTAGAGCAGAAAAAATTGGAATGTCTCCTGCAGGAAATTTCAACATTTTATTTTGTCCCAAATTGGAGCAAAATGTCAAAATGTTTTGTTTCAACATATGCAATCAAAACAAGACATTTTGACACTCCCAAATCAAATGGTTTAACTTTAGTTTGTTGAAATGACCTTTCATTTTGAGTCAATTTAAACTGCATTTTTCCATCGTGCCATCACCTCATGGGAATGCTAATTCAGGAGCCAGATACTACTATTCTCCCTTATGGGCCAGGCTCCCTGGCTGGACTACATTTCTCATAAGGCACCCAGAGTCATACGACTCCCATGATGCACCACACAGAGTCAGAGGGGAGTCCCCATATTGCATTATGGGAGATGGTGTCCTCCAGGAAGCTCAGCCCATATGAGAGAATTGGTGCCTGAATTACAACTCCCAGGAGGCAGTGCACGGATAGGAAATACAACAATTTGATGCTTTGCTGAACTGATTCAAAACAAAACACTTCAGCTGAGTTCAAAACAAAATATTCCGATTCAGGTCGAATCAACCTGAAACTCCCAATTGTGAATTGCCTTTTGGTTTTACCCTTTTGGAGACTTTAATGTGCATGTCCCTCTACGATAATCAAACTTCATGCTCCCACAGTGCTTTGTGAGATAAACGTTTGGGCCACATTCCGATTTCTTTACTGCCGGTAGAAATCCAGGGTAATTTAATTGGGGTAGATGCTTTAGCCACTGGTGTAACACCACTGGTAAAAATCATTAGTCTAGATAAACTTCACCACAGTAAACCCAGACTCTCATAGGATAAAGCTTATCTCTGCTTTAAGACAGGGTAAGCTGTATTGGTGCAATTCACGGTTTACACTGGTGCAACTACACTAAGGTAGCCAGACCAATGCTATAGTCCTAATGTAGGCAAGGCCCTAGGTTTACTCCACTGTCAATGAAATCAGAACCTGGCATACTTTCACCACCCTTGTGAGTTAAGGAAGTGTCACTGTGCCCATTGTACAGGTGGGAAAGCTGATGCTTAGCATTTAAATGACTTTCCCAAGGCCACAGGGACAATCAATATCAGAACTGACAGTAGAGCTCATGGGTCTGACTGTCCCATCAGTTACCCACACCCTTCATTTCAGTGGGGGTTATGCACGCAAAACTAACAGCATGATGGGGCCTCAGGAGTCAATCAGGGGCCTCACAGACCTCTCAGCTGACAGATTTAATGGAGAGCCAGAACTTCTTTGCCAAAAGCAAAGAGATTAGAATTAAAGAAGGCAGGAGAACTTGCTGGAAAGTGATAGGGAGAGAAAAATTACAGGAGAAAAGATGTGAGAGAAGAGGGGGAGTGAGAGCAGCAAATGTACAGAGCCAACAAGAATGAGCTAAAGAACTGAAAAGAGTTCCCTGAAAAGGAAAAGAGCCGCTATCATTTTAAAAACCACCACCATTCCTGGCTGCTCCTTTGACAAAGTCCTGTGGAATCCAAACACAGTCACTAGCAATTCTAATACACTGATCACCAAAGGAGATTTTAGAGGCTTCTTTCTCTTTTAAATGTAAATCAGTATCAACCAAGCATATTCAAATTCAAACAGAACTGCAGTAAGAAATAACAAATGCCTTTAAGGAGGCATGGGGAATTCACAGGGGCCCAACACAGAATAATGTCTGCTTGCTTATTGTGCCTCATTAGTATACAAAACAGTTAACAGGTTCATTAAGTGGCCTTATCATCCTACAATGCTCTGCAGTATGTGCAGAGGAAGACCTGCATTTTAGGCTCACTAAACTTCTACTCTTTAGAAAAACGGTACGTTTTGTAAAGAGCTGGCCAGAAAAGGTAAAATCTTGGCTCTGGGTTCCCACTTCCTGGGCAGTTTGGGTCTGGAAATACTTTGGAGAGGATACATCTGGCCTTTGGAGGGCATAAATCACCACCACTTCAACAGGGACCTCTGGCCAATTAAGGTGTGGTGCTGACGGGCTCCTCATCAAGGAAGATGGTGAAGAAGTGAAGCAATTTCTTATGTCATGTTCCCTCCTCCTTCTGTTGCCATCCTGGGCTCTGCAGAGGAACATTTATTTATTTGGGAGCCCTGAAGCAAATATCACAGAACCTTCAAGTCGTGTAGATATGCCCAATAAAACCTGATCAGTCTGTCTGCATAGTGCTTATGACCCCTGTCCTCCACCAGCCTCATTAAGAGGAAAAGGGGGCTGTGCAGAAAGTTACTCCTGCAGATCTACCACCAACTCCTCTGCAATATAGGCCTGATCCAAACACCATTGAAGTCAATGGAAAAACTCCCTGGATCAGGACCAAATGAGCACGACAGATGGACCACAAGAAAAGGGGGTGAGGTCAGGCAACAGGGGAAATAATCAGAGAAGAGCTGCCCTGTCTGGCATTTCCTTATTTCAACACCATTCCATACTTACTCCTGTTCAAAGGAGCATTGACTCTTCTCCTCCAGTAAGGGATCTCCAAAAAATGAAGCCACTGCCCTACTATCCAGTGGTAGCACAATGATGGAAGGGGCTGTACTACTAAAGCTAAGGAGGTTAGGTTGAGAGGAATGCATAGGAAGAACGCCTCTGTATGGTCGGAGGGGAACTAATAGGGTGTGACCCTTTGTAGTCTGTATTCTCTCTGTTGTAGCCTATGACCCCATCACCTGCCCTGTGGTGCCAGAGGGAATGTGCCCGAACAGTGAATCTATCAAGACCATATCCTGTTTGCTTATATAAACATGAGGAGAAGAAATTTATCCAGAGGGAACACAGAGGCCATAGCACTTCCAGTAGGAATAGTCTTTGGGCACGTATTGTACCAGATGCCTGCTAGATTAGTTTAGAAGCCATTACTTTATTTCCTTCAGATGAGAACACCTGATAAAGCCAACAACAGAACATTTTAGCTGTGATGAAGGGCTGGGGTTACAGTGGGATTCCTATTATCTTCCACTCTTATTTATTCATGTTTGTGTAGGAGCTGGATTTTATAATGTACTATGAGAATTAATGTATGATTTAATTTCATCCTGTCAGCCACCCCTTTTGAATAGCAGAAAGGAATGACGGACCAGAACAATCCTTATGACTAATTATCGTCATCCTTTTGTTTTAGAATAAGTTATAAAGCTACTATGGTTTCCTATATGTATTACAAATTAGGAAGTAAGAGACAGGATTCTCTATTGTGTCTCTGTTAAGTAGATTAGAGGAACATTGAAGGCCTGGGTCTCAATGTAAATTGTCTTGGTTATTGATTGTAAAACTTAGACAGGTTTAATTTGCAATGCCCTGTTGCTCAATATAAAATACTACTGTTTGTATTCTCAATCTGTTTGTGTGAATGAGGAATGTATGCATTAGAAAAAGATAAGGTGTGAAGGCCATTGTTATAGCCAGTCAAGGAAGAAACTTGAAGAAACTTAAAGGACATCAAAGAATCATCAACACACATCCATAATGAAGGGCAGATTGACAACCCTGAGGTAAAGGCTGGCACCCCTAAAGACAATTGATTAAATCGGAACAAAGGACAGGATGACCCTCTCGGAGGTGTATTGGAATGTTTACATCAATTAAGAAGAAGAACAGGAGTACTTGTGGCACGTTAGAGACTAACAAATTTATTAGAGCATAAGCTTTCGTGGACTACAGCCCACTTCTTTGGATGCTGTAGTCCACGAAAGCTTATGCTCTAATAAATTTGTTAGTCTCTAACGTGCCACAAGTACTCCTGTTCTTTTTGCGGATACAGACTAACACGGCTGCTACTCTGAAACCTATCAGTTAAGAAGTAACCGGTCACAAAGTGACACAGCAAAATCCATAGGCTTCAACAGAGAAGAAAACCTATAAGAACAGGGTGCTTTGCCATAGGACTTTGGGTTCGTCTTGCCACACTCCAGGAGCATCGGATTGCGACTGATAGAACCCCACTCCCCTCTGCGACCAATCTGGCTGGCCACTAGATTGATCCAGACTCTGGACTGGTAACTATAAACATCACTGCAGGGGGGGGGGGGGGGGGGGAGAGAGAGAGAGAGAGAGAGAGAGAGAGAGAGAGAGTGTGTGTGTGTGTGTGTGTGTGTGTGTGTGTGTGTGTGTGTAAAAAGTATATGCTAACTGTGGTATTCTCAATAAACACGGTGTGTATTTACCTTCCTCTATAAAGATCCCGTGTGCTTTGTATGAGCATAACATTTTGGCTAGGGGGGGAAAAACTGATTCAATTCATCAAATGGGCAAAGGAAATTATTTCAACCTTTAACAAGTCATAAATACTGTATTTAAAAATATAGCTGTCACCAATACAGTTCTGGTCAACGATCTGAAATGAACTTACAATTGATTCTAACAATTGATTTTATATTAGAGAGATCCTTTTACAAACCAATGTGGGCAGAAACAGCAAATGGAAAAAAAGAACATCAGTAAATATAGGTACCTTTCCTGTGACTTTTTATAGATAAACAATGTGGATACATATGAGGAAATAATCATGTTTTACATATGTATGGCCATAGACTGAATTTTTGTTCTGATGGTCACTATACTCTCATTTTGCAGACCCCTAATTCAAATATGAAGGCATTCACTGCATGGTAGTCATCAAAAAAGCAAACCAGTGATAAGAGTTTGGAATGATTGGACATATACGAGTACCATACGTTGGTCTAGAGTTACCGTATGGCATCACATACAATACATGGAAGTTGTCTAGGGTGGTGGGTCTAGGGAGGGTTGGGTGAGGTAAGCCCGTTGAGAAGAAGGGAGTAACAGAGCAGAGGAGAAAAGAGCCAGGATTTGTAAGGATCAAGAGGGACTTGGCGAAGACCCTGCATGGGGAGTGTACAGATCTCGTTTCAATGATTCACAGCAACATGTGCAGAGCAAACGCCTGAATTATGTCAGATGGTGGAAAAGCACAATGCACACCACTGCTTTCATCATTTGAAAGCCACTACAATAACAAGCACTAAATGCACCAACAGTAGCATCAAATTAAAAGTCTATCGTGAAATGAATTCCAATTTGTCTGCTTGCCCTCTGGGATTTTGAAAACTAATGCTATTAAGTATCTTAATGACCGAACTTTTAAGTGTATTGTGTCCAATTTTTAAACTTAAGATGATCAACAAGGAAATTCTCTTGTTCGTTTTTTTTAGCCCAGTGGTTATTGAAGAAACATTCTGCAATACTTTGTTTAACTGCAAAGTGATAAATGAAAGGCATACACTACTTGGCATATTGGAAAGCATATTTCTGAGTGTCTGCCAAATCTACAATATTTCACAAGGATTACAGCTGGAAAAAAAGATACAGTACGCTGCAGCACGCAAACATTGGAGATAGAAGAAATCAGCTAGAAAAGATAAGCAAAATCTGTGCAAGAATTAGGACAATAGCTATCCACTCAACATCACTAAGAGTGAGTTTGTTGCACTGTATTTAAAAGGAACCGACTGCCAAACTAAACTTCACACTTAATTTTTTGTAAATCTGTTAATATTACTTATAACATCAAAGATTACTGGAAAGAAAACCAAAAAAGGGTCAGGAGAATCAGAGGCAAAAGCAGTACCGGAATCTACTTTTAACACATTTTTTAAAAACTGTCTATGTTGCAAATCAAGTGCCCCTCTAATTTCCACGGTTTCCAGCATGCAAAGATGCTACAAACATTGCCTAATAAAAACGTGTACAAACACACAGGTGAGTCAGTACTGTTAATAATGATTTTTTTATGTTCTTTTGGTTTGTTGGTAGAAGACAGATATTGGAGATGGAGGGGAGGCTTGATTCCACTGTAGTCTTTCCCCTATTGATGCTATTTCTCAGTTTGTAGTAACCGTTTTTGTGTAACACACCCTGGCACAGTTCTACTGAGGTACCAAAAGGTCTTTCCACCCTACAGTCTTTTCCTGTTCCAAAGAAGCAAAACCAGAGAGCCATGAGTGTGCTCAGCTGTATGTGATTACTAACACTGTAGCAGAACCAACCAATACCAGGGAGTCTGAACCAAATTTGTAATTCCTTCTGAGCAGCAGAATCTATGTGCTTGCTGAGACACTAGACTTGCAGTCTCTCTAATATAAAATGTCACACTACATCCTCAATTAACTGAATTTATTTATGAAGTGATGCAATTAACTCAGTGAGAATAACACAGGGAAACAGCAGTCTTCTTGTTCACTATGCTGCAGAAAGGTAGTAAACCTTTTTAATAATTACTAAATATAATAAAACATAGAATAATAAACTGGGTAAAGGGAGGAAACCACTACATAATATAATTTACATGGACATGAAACTGAGTTTTGTATGAATTAAAATAAGAAAAATTGGAACAAAACATTTGTTGGATTCTATTCAATTGAAGCACGAAGTCGATATTTTAATAGCAGGAGTCCTCCAGTGTATGTTTGAATACCAGGAAATTACTCCAAAACACATCATTTTGCCTATTCCAAACAGTAGACTAGTGATTTAGCTCAAAATGGTGTTTGCACTTTCCAGATCTCCCAAGTCTGCTTATTTTTTCCATCCAGTTATTACCACTCCATGTCCTTCTTATGTAATACCTCTCACGCAATGTGTCAAAAGGTAACTCTGAAAGCAATACAGTATGTAACCAGCAAAAGAAAACATTAAAGCAAAGACTTAAAGATTAGCTACTAAATAGAAAAGAACAAGCTCTTACACACACACCCCACCTACTTCTAGAAGAGATTTCCACAAAGAATGAAATTAAATACACCTCCCTTCAATGCAATTAAATACACAAATACTTGTGAAAATAAAGGTAACGTTATCCCCTCTGATCCCATTCTAGCTGGTTACTTTGGGGGCACGTTCGGTCTCCTCTTTCATGGCTGCAGAGGACCCCAAATCCTGCAGAAGCAGGGTGGCTGTGCTGCCCGAGTTGGGGTAGGCTTTGGGAAGCCAGTCTATGAATTCATATGAATGGCACACTATGGAACAATTCAGCAAGGTACTTCAGGATGCGATGAGTAGTTTAGCTGAAGTCACAGGGACTATTCATGTGCTTAACAAGTTATGTATGTTGTGCCCCTAAATGCCCACTGGCAAAGGGATCACTGTCACGTAACAGCAACCCGTATCAAACCTGACAAACTCACTACACTTAACATATTGCTGTCATGATATTTATCTGTAAAGAATGTCATGTGAGATACCTAATGAAAGCCTGTGACACACTGGTCATTAATTATCATTGTGAAATAGGAATAAAAAGAATTATGGATACGTACTGATACTATGCTTTAAAGTCTATAACCATACAAAAGGAAAAAAACAGATTTTTTTCCAGACAAGGGGGAAGATAGTTATCTCCCTGTCTCTAATGTAAACTGAGTATGGTGATGGCAGAGACAATAGGCAGTTAATTGGCACTGAAAATGAATAAGAGGAACAAACTAATATAAGGATGTGAAATTAGCATGGGAAGACACTGGAGTCTGAACCCCATGGGTTCATCTGGTGACAAAAGACAAACTTTGAGGAACATAAGGAGACACAAAAAGACATCATAGTTATCCATCACTTAAGGGACAAAGAGGCCATCTCTCCTTGTATCTTTTGCAGTGTGGGTGGGTGATGCTGAAAGGTTGCTTCAGGTGAGAGACTTCTCTTTAGTCAAGGATGCAGCCTGTTAAGTTTTAAGAAGAACAGGAGTACTTGTGGCACCTTAGAGACTAACAAATTTATTAGAGCATAAGCTTTCGTGGGCTACAGCCCACTTCTTCGGATGCATGCAGCTTATGCTCTAATAAATTTGTTAGTCTCTAAGTTGCCACAAGTACTCCTGTTCTTCTTTTTGCGGATACAGACTAACACGGCTGCTACTCTGAAACCTGTTAAGTTTTAGTCATTCAGAAGCGTTTTATACTTTTGTTTTATTTGTAATCATTTCTGTCTCTATTATTCTTGCTTATTATCATTTAAATTTCAGTGCTCGTTGTTTTACCATAAGTACATCTCAGTACCGCTACATTAAGCAGAAGAGTGTCAATTACTGGTTAAATTAAGCACTCTTTAGAGACAGCACACTTGGTAATTTCTATGAGCAGTGATGGGCTGGATGCTGCAGGGAAATGCTTCTGGAGAGCATGGGAGCTTTGAAATGCACCATGGGTTGACCTGCAAGGCAAAGTTAGGACTGTTGGGATCCTGAGGAATCTGTGGGGCTGGCTAACAACGTGGAGTGGCAGGGAGTTGTCATTCCATTTAGCACCAGCAGATCCCTTTTATGCTGAGGCAAAGTGGTAACAGTGATTTACAGTTCTGGACACCCCATGAAAGTTATTCTGTTCACCCCATGCTATTCTTCTAAATAAATACACCTCTACCTCGATAGAACACGGTCCTCGGGAGCCAAAAAATCTTACCGCCTTATAGGTGAAACCGCATTATATCGAACTTGCTTTGATCCGCCGGAGTGTGTAGACACCTCCCCCCCAGAGCACTGCTTTACCGCGTTACATCCGAATTCGTGTTATATCGGGTAGCATTATATCGAGGTAGAGGTGTACCCTTTCTTAAAAAAATATGGGAGCAGTGCATGCACATTGGAGAACAGGACATGGCTGTCAGAATGCATGAGTCTGTGCACATGCTCATATCTATATACATATACTTGTGCTTTGTAGGCCTTTCAGTATTACTTTTCATATGGTGGGTTCTATATTCTGTATTTTTTTTAAATTGTAAAGTTTGAATACAAGGTGTTTTCACAGAAAGTAATTTTTTTTTAAACTAAGTTATTCAATTTCATGCTGAGTTTTGAAAGCCATTGAAGACAGCTAAGTAACAAACATCTGTCATGTGACTTCTCACGCAATGAATTATTGGTCTGTTTTCCTGTCAAATCGCAGAAACTGCCAAATGTAGTGTTTTCTCACCAGTTGCTACAGCCAAGTTCTTCTAATCCATGATGAGCCAGAATGAATTAACTCCCATTTTAAGGCAGCATTCCAGAGAAATGGTTCACTATGAATCACTGTTCCCAACAAAAACAACTGCTCAGGAAGGAGTAGGCAGCATGGTTGTCACCTGACCTCTGTTTGGGAGAGGGATGCAGCTCTAAATTCCAATACGAATCCCTGTAGTGGAAAGTGACGTTTGTAAATAAGCATCTTCTTTGGCAGACCTGTCCCACTTTCAGGTGGTTCTAGCAAAGGCCAGGTTGTGGCCATTTTGTGCCTCAGTGGCCTACTCTTCTGGCAGACTTTCCACCACTGCAGTTCTGTGGCAGGATCTACATCAGTAGATGTAGCTAATGTAACGGGGATAAAATACAACATGGTTTTACAAAAGGTAAATCATGCACACCAACCTGATCTCTTTCTTTGAGAATATAAGTGATTTTCTAGACAAAGGAAATGGAGTGGATCTAATCTACCTGGATTTCAGTAAAGCATTTGATACAGTTCCACATGGGAAATTATTTAGTTAGACTGGAGAAGATGGGGATTAATACAAGAATGGAAAGATGGGTAAGGAACTGGTTAAAGGGGAGACTACAATAGACCATGCTGAAAGGTGAACTGTCAGGCTGGAGGGAGGTTACTAGTGGAGTTCCTCAAGGATCAGTCCTGGGACCAATCTGATTTAACATTTTCATTCATGACCTTGGCACAAAAAGTAGGAGTGTGCTAATAAAATCTGTGGATGACAGAATGTTAAAAGCTATTGCCAATAAAGAGAAGAACCAGAATATCATACAAGAAGATTTGGACAACCTTGAAAACTGGAGTAATAGAAATGGATTAAACGTAACAGTGCAAAGTTAGGCACTTAGGGAACAACAAGAATTTTTGCTATAAGCTGTGGACTTGTTAGTTGGAAGCGATGGAGGAGTAAGACCTGGGTGTATTGGTCAAACACAGGATGACTATGAGCTGCAAATGTGATGCAGCCATGAAAAAAGCTAATGTAATCATAGGATGCATCAGGTGAGGTATTTCCAATGGAGATAGAAAAGTGTTAGTATTACCCCTGTACATGTGGTGAGACCTCATCTGGAATACTGTGTGCAGTTCTGGTCTCCCATGTTTAAGAAAGATGAATTCAAACTGGAACAGGTGCAGAGAAGGGCTACTAGGATGACCAGAGGAATGGAAAACCTACCCTACAAGATGAAGCTTAAGGAGCTTGGCTTGTTTAGCCTAGCAAAATGAAGGCTATGGGGAGATATGATTATTCTCTAGAAGTACATCAGAGGGATAAACACCAGGGAGGGAGAGGAGTTATTTAAGCTAAGGGCCATTGTTGGCACAAGAACAAATGGATATAAGCTGGCAATCAATAAGTTTAGGCTTGAAATTAGACTAAAGTTTCTAACCAAGAGAGGAGTGAAGTTCTGGAACAGCCTCCCAAGGGGAGCAGTGGGGGCAAAAAACATAACTGGCTTCAAAGACTGAGCTTGATAAGTTTATGGAGGGGATGCTATGATGAGATTGCCTACAATGGCATATGGCCCATCCACGACTGCTATTAGCAATTGTCAGCAACGTCTGGAGATGGGACACTAGTTGGGGAGGGCTCTGAGTTACTACAGAGAATTCCTTCCCAGGTGTCTGGCTGGTGGGTCTTGCCCACATGTTCAAGGTCTAATTGATCGCCATATTTGGGGTCGAGAAGGAATTTCCCCCAGGTCAGAGATCGTTGGGAGAGATGGGTGTTTCACATTCCTCTGCAGCATGGGGCACAGGTCACTTGCAGGTATGAACTAAATGGTGAATTATCTGTATCTCGAAGTTTTTTAATCAAGATTTGAGGACTTCAGTTACTCAGCCAGAGGTTATGGACCTTCTACAGGAGTGGGTGGGTGAGGTTCTGTGGCCTGCAATGTGCAGGAGGTCAGACTAGATGATCATGATGGTTGCTTCTGGCCTTCGAGCCTGTGAGTCTATAGGAATCAGCAGAAGCTGGTGCAGATTCAAGAATGAATCTGTGTTCTATCTGTACCTGAGCCCAGCTCTGCAACCATTATCTTTGATGTTAAAGGGACTACTTGTAGGAGGAGAGACTACTCATGTAACAAAAGATGCAGCATTAAGTTATCTGTTTAAGCTTGTTTCACTCCAGAAGACTTCCTGTGGGTTTGCTATAAGATTGTGTGTGTCCCTGTGTCAGTCCCAGAGAAATAGGCTTGGGGAAAATAATGAATGGAAAAAACAGGTTCCTTTTTAGAGTGCAGCTCTTTTGTTGAACTCACTAAAACCAGACAGTCAGTCTGAAGGGACATAGAAAAAAATCTCATTCCAGTGGAAACTAAACATTCTCGATTTGAACATATTTGCTACAGTGGAAGTCTCTCTCGGCAGGCAAAATCGTGCTGCAACTGAAAGAATTAACAATAGGTTCCAGCATGAATTTACTCACCATACTAGAGTGATGGTGTATGTGGAAAAAAAGTCAAAAAGGATGTGTCTATCAGCAGACACTCTGTGAAAGGCTAGGAAATTCCACTTGAATATAAATCAGTATCAGTTTCACAAGCTGATAAGGATTTTTGACTTCCGCGTCACATTCGCTGAAAGTTTAGCAGTTTTGCTTTTAGTACTATCTTAGTTCCAAATGAACCTTTTTAAGTTTTAGAAAACTATATGTATAGGTCTGTTTGCAGCCAAGCACCTTTGAATAACATAAAAATGTAGATTTTTGGGTCACTGAAATGGATAACTGAGTCAGGCTGATTTTCTCTTCCTCCTCCCTCCCCCGTTTGCTCCCCCCGCAAAAAAACAAACATTCTATTTCAAACAAAATATTCTAACCTGCTTCTCTAAAAAGCCAACACTGTGCCATTCTCCAAGGCTGGCAATTCATGCAAGCAGGAAGGAATGGTACTTTCTACCACGGAAGATGTAACCATTTCAGTATAGTCTATCAACAGCCACTTTTAAATGAGGAAGAATTAGGAAAACAATTTACAAATCTTAGAAGAGAGCATCTTCCCCGCCATCTTCCTGGCATCTCAATAAATTCACTTTTGGATACCATGGGCCTGGTCCCTGACACAGCACGCAGAGAGGATAAAAGCTTCCTTGTCCAGGCAGCTGGGAATTTCCTTCAAACCTGTTTAGTCAGCTCAATGCCACCCTCTCCTGAGTCAGCAGTGTGACTTGGGTGGGCGTGAGGTGTGTGGCCAAAGCATGCTGTGCTCTCGTGACCCTCAGTGGGTGTAAAGGCCCCAGGGGGGCTATCACCAGCTAGCTTAAGCTGGAGCATCTATAAGGCTATTCAGACTTGCTGGCCCACAGCAGCTCTTGGGATTGGTGGAGAGCAAAGGTGACATACATACATACAGCAGCTTCTGCTCACTCCCCCCTTTGTTTCAGCATCAAGCACCACAGGGGACTCAAAGATCAGGGCAACGGGGTATTATTTTTAAACAACAACAATAGTATTACAGAGATTAACCTTGTTAGGCAACTTCCTACATTAAGAGGCCACTCCGAAGTGTCCTCACAAGTATTAAATACAATTCTGCTACACCTTTACTCAAAGGTCACCTCAATTAAGGAATCAATTTTTAATCAGCTCCTTGAGAGGTTGCATAAGACAGTTTTCACGTAATCACAATTTTATATTATGGTTCCACGATCCTCAGAGAGACACTCAAGGTGCAACACAAACAAATAATCTAACAGAGACAATGTTTAAAAAGCCAGACATTGATTTCACACGTGCAATGAGGGTGCGAGGGGAGATGGAAGAGGGAGTTGGTTTGGTATGGTTCTCAGCATCTCTCTCAACATCCAAGCTCTTGCACACCAGCAAAATCTTCCTTTTTCCTCTCTGTTCCTGATGCTAAGGCCCTTGCCCATGGTGTCATGGGAACTATATACCCATGCTGGTTCAGCAACCGAAGGGTTAACAAAGCAACTGCCTGCCTGCTCAGCCAAAGCTGATTTATCCTGCTGCTGTGGGGCTGCCAAAAGGTTGCAAGGCAAGCAGATGTTGTGGCTGCCAGAGAGGATCCCTCCAGAAGACTGGTGAGACCCTGCCCACCAAAGAGGGAGAAGCAGGGCAAGAGGCTGGGGAAGACAGAGGGAGGAAGTGGCTCGAGAAACCACAAGGGACTGGTTCTGGCTGTTCCAAACAGGGGCCCAGAGCTGGAACCCAGTGGAGTGGACAGGCCTGGGTTCCCCCACCTACCCAGCCAGGGCCCCTGAGAGAAAAGCCTTCTAAACTCAGGGGAACTAGTGCTGATTAGCCCCTACTGGAGCCATGGAACTTCCACTTCCCCATTATCCTACAAGAGACAGAGACTATTGAGAACCCGGCCGGGAGGGGTCGGTCCTTGATGAGGACTTGACAAATGTAGAGTCGAGTGTGCTGGCATAGTGGGGGGCACAGCCAAGTCGATGTAGCTCCCTGTCCCACCACAAGGGGGCGCTAACAGATAAAGACCCCCATATTATACCATGCTTTGGTCATCATGCATTTATTACTGTAACCTCCTCTTCCCTGCCCTCCCAACTTCTCTCCAAAGTGCCACTGCTAAAATCATCTCCCTTAGTGTGCTGGCCACATCAGTCCCCCCTCCACCTCTTGAATACTGTCATTCACTCCCTTTCTTTTACTACATCAAACCCAAGCTCCTTGTCCTCACCTTCAGGGCCCTTAATCATCTCATCCCCATATTGGTCTGTTTGCCTTTCCTCTTCTCCCCTTGTTTTGTCTCATCTTTCTTCCACTGTAAAGTCTTCAGGAGGAGAAAAGACACTCCTACAGAAGCAAGCATTCTGGTGGATAATCTCCTAATAGCTGCCCTTGAATAAAACTAAGCTTCAGCAGGGCAATGTGCACTCAGTCTCATCGAGCCCCGACTCCTTATGAGATAGGCACTTTCATTCATAATGGGTAAACGTCATCAGTGAAACTAAGGATAAGGACATTGTCCCTACCTCAGCTCTGCCACTGACCTGCTCTGCGACCTTGGGCAAGTCCCATTACCTCTCTGTGTTTCTAATTTCCCTTCCCGCCCCTTTGTCAATCTTGTCTGTTCAGACTGTAATCTCTTGTGGACAGGAAATGTCTCTCACTATGCATCGTACAGTGCCTAGCACAACGGAGCCCCTACCTCGGTTGGGATTTCTGTAGGACCTGGATTTTATAATGTACTATGAGAATGAATGTATGATTTGATTTCATCCTGTCAGCCACCCTTTTTGAATAGCAGAAAGGAATGACAGACCAGAACAATCCTTATGACTGACTATGGTCACCCTTTCGTTTTAGGGTAAGTTATAATGTCTACTATGGTTTCCTATATGTATTACAATATAGGCACTCTAGTTAAATATACATTTCTTTGTTTTAAGGTTTTAGTAAGTAAGAGACAGGATTCTCTATTGTGTCTATGTTAAGTAGATTAGAGGAACATTGAATGCCGGGATCTCAATGTACATGGTCTTGGTTATTGATTGTAAAACTTAGACAGGTTTAATTTGCAATGCCTTTTTGCTCGATATAAAATACTACTGTTTGTATTCTTAATCTGTTTGTGTGAATGAGGAATGTATGCATCAGGAAAAAATAAGGTGTGACGGCCATTGTTATAGCCAGAGTCAAGGAAGAAGGAGTGAAGAGACTTAAAGGACATCAAAGAATCATCAACACGCATCCATAATGAAGGGCAGATTGATGACTCTGAGGTGAAGGCTGGCACCCCAAGGACAACTGATTAAATTGGAACAAAGGACAGGATGACCCTCTCAAGGTATATTTGAATGTTTACACCAATTAAGTAGTAACCGGTCACAAACTGACACAGCAAAATCCATAGGCTTCAACAGAAAAAAAAACCCTATAAGAACAGGGTGCTTGGCCATGGAACTTTGGGTTCATCTTGCAACACTCCAGGAGCATCGGATCGCGACGGATAGAGCCTGGCTCCCCTCTGCGACCAATCTGGCTGGCCACTAGATTGATCCAGACTCTGTGTGTGTGTGTAGGAGGGGCGCTAACTGTGGTATTCTCAATAAGGCATCTAGCACACTTGCAGTGATTTACCCATAAATTAGTAGTAATAATGTATTGCAGAGATGAGGCAGATAAGCGAGATTAGGTAACTGCCTATCTAGACAAATTTCAGAGTAGCAGCCGTGTTAGTCTGTATCCGCAAAAAGAACAGGAGTACTTGTGGCACCTTAGAGACTAACAAGTTTATTTCAGCATAAGCTTTCGTGGGCTACGGCTCACTTCTTCGGATGCATAGAATGGAACACACAGACAGAAGATATTTATACATACAGAGAACATGAAAAGGTGGAAGTAGCCATACCAACTGTAAGAAGCCAATCAATTGAGATGAGCTATCAGCAGCAGCAGAAGGAAAAACTTTGAAGTGATGAGATGACCCATAGAAGGTGCGAGGAGAATTTAACAAGGGGGGTGGGGGGAGAAATCAATTAATGTAATGACCCAACCATTCCCAGTCTCTGTTTAGGCCTAAGTTAATTGTGTCTAATTTGCATATTAATTCGAGTTCAGCAGTCTCTCTTTGGAGTCTGTTTTTGAAGTTTTTTTGTTGCACCACTGACACCTTCAAGTCTGTCACTGAGTGGTTAGAGAGGTTGAAGTGTTCTCCCACTGGTTTATGAATGGTTTCAGAGTAGCAGCCGTGTTAGTCTGTATCCGCAAAAAGAAGAACAGGAGTACTTGTGGCACCTTAGAGACTAACAAATTTATTAGAGCATAAGCTTTCGTGGACTACAGCCCACTTCTTCGGATGAATATAGAATGGAACATATATTGAGGAGATATATATACACACATACAGAGAGCATAAACAGGTGGGAGTTGTCTTACCAACTCTGAGAGGCCAATTAATTAAGAGAAAAAAAAC